>NC_081841.1:28574023-28866861 GCF_963259705.1 Myotis daubentonii
CTCACTATACCCTCACTAACATTGAGTATTATTTTTGTGAAAATGTTATTTAATTTAATATAAAAAAGAAAAAACAATGTTACTTAAATCCAAAACTGACTGCAACAGTAAACTGATGCAGTAGTTTCTGCTTTTTATAGGAGATGGCACAATTCAAAGTCATGAGAAAACAGATATCTAAACCATTCCATTCTTTTCAGAGAAGCTTGTGGAGTTGACAAAAGGGAAAGGCAGGAAATATCAAAGTCTCTGCCAGTTTGGTTTTTCTGTGCTGAAGGTGGGACACACAAAAGAAATTTATTATTAAGGGAAAAATAGACGTGACTCACAATGCCTTGAGCCAAGTAGGGGGTGAAAACTGCAGGGAAAAGTGAGGGAAGTTGAGTTTCGATGTGGGTAGGAGATTCAGAGCAGAGGTGGGAAGGGGAAGGGTGAAGGAGTTGGGGGGTAGGTTGAGTCCTAGGATAGGGATTCTGAAAATAGAGGGGGCAAGGCAATCTTTAGAGAAAGTAGGGCTTAGAAAAATAGTGATTCACAACCTCTCTGTCACCATCAATCTTTGGTCAGTTTGTTATTTATATGAACCTGAAGGAAAGAGGATATGGCCCACTTCTGTGGCACATTGTTTGCAAAAAGGACAGTTTTATGACGGACAAGATGCTGCATCCGTGTACTGAACTCAGGGAGCAAAAGTGGAATAAGGTTTAGAAAGAACTGTAAGTAATTCTGAAGAATTGTGTTTTTAGGCTTTTCCCTGTGAAGACTAAATTGGGTTTTCTATCATTGATATTTAAAGTTGGATTTTTTAAGTAAGTTATGAGGCTGAAAGTTTTTTCATATGGCTTTTAATTTTGTCGTTGCTGTTCAATTGTTCATCTGTGAATTGTCTACTCTGATCCTATGCCGTTGACATTCACAATTTACATGAAAATATTGTAACTGGGCTATATGGGAATAGGGCAAAACAGACTTCTCTCATGTCAAGATTAGAACAGGCTTTAAAAGTGATAAATAATATTCAGTCAATGATACCACTGTAGATGTTCTTTCTTGAGGATGAGGCTAATGAATGCCTGTACCACTGTGAGTTTCCAACAGTTATCTGTTGAATGTGTAAGAAGACTACTTTGGTTCTGCTGATTGCCTCTAGCTAGGAGTAGGGTAGGGATATCCCACTCACATTCCAATAGCCACAATAAATGCCCTCCCCCCACCCCACCCGCCCCGGAAGCGTTATCTCTTAATTACAAATTGGTCACAAGGGTTTAAAGATAAAATATTTTCTCAGCTGGCTGAACTATAACATACATTTTTCAAATGTAGAATAAGCAGTGTCAGTACACTGAGACCATGCATGGGTCCTGTGTCTAAGGACACAGTGATGTTGGGCAGCCTATATTAGGGAGCCTCCCGCCCTCTGATCCAGGAGCACCCAGTTTTGGAGCTAAATGCCAGCCTACCTTGTTGGCCTCTTCTCTCCCGTTAATGAGGCATTCGGTTTTCAGTGAAGTGCATTTCACAAAAGAGGAAATCCAGAGGTGACTTTGTTTTGCTTCTGACTTGAACACTATCAGAATATCCATGAAAATAAAGAGTCAATCTCAAAAGGGCTTATCATCATAATAGCAATATTTTAAAGTGATAAACTTCAAAAGCAGGATGGGCTTTTGTTTGCTTTCCTGCTGGGATAGATAATGTCCCACAGAATCTTCCTTTGGGAATCCTTGTCAGAGGATGAAAAGAACAAGGTTTATTAGGCAGTGCCATCTCCTATTTCGTTCAAAAAACCCGAACTGAACAAACAAAAAGTTACCTCTTTCTGTAGTTTGCCATGTGGATATAGTAGTCAGTTGACCTGCTATTCATTGATCTGTGAGAAAAGGTAATAGATTTATTTTAAACACATTTAGTTAAGATTCTGCCTAAATGGGGTGGGGGGTGGGGGTGGGGGAGTCTGAAGGAGGATAATATTGGGAACAAAATCCCTTTGGCCCCCGATCATTGATAAGTTGATTATGACACCAATCAAACCCCCAAGCTGAAGAGCAGGAAACCTGGGGACAAGTTTATTAGGTTTTCATAAATAATCCTAGCTAGGTCTTAGACTTGCAGTGGCACTGCTCATAGCCATAACATATTCTAAGGAGCAGAGTAGAGCTAGACAAATCTGATTCAAATTTTCTTACAGTCTCTAAGGAAGTCCTTATCCTGTATTCCCTGGTATTGTGAGAGCTGGACAAGTGTCACCTTTACTAGGTGGAAGCAGATTTAAAAATGCCAGTTACACCTGAAGACAACAAAATAGACTTCCTCCATCAACTTAACAATAAAGAAACTGAGAGCCAGATTTCTGAATGGGTAGCCCTCATATAGATGAGGCTGTGGGAGTGATGCATGGGTTTTGTCTCTCGGCAGATCATTTGCAGATTGTCATCTGGAATTTTCTCCCGACGGGTAGCATAACTCCAACCATCTTCTTTATATTAGACTCTTTGATTTACGAATGACAGAAAACCCAATTCAAATTTGCTTAAGCAGTAAAAAAAAAAAAAAGTTCATTGGCTTGGGAACTGCAAAATGTCAGGCTAGAAGTAACTTCAGATGTGCCTTGATCCAGCTAAAATGATGCCATCAGGACCAATTCTCCCGTCATCTCTTCATCTGCCTTTTTTTTTTTTTAGTATATTTTATTGATTTTTTACAGAGAGGAAGAGGAGGGATAGAGAGTTAGAAACATTGATGAGAGAGAAACATCGATCAGCTGCCTCCTGCACACCCTCCACTGGGAATGTGCCCGCAACCAAGGTACATGCCCTTGACTGGAATCGAACCTGGGACCCCTCAGTCCATAGGCCAACACTCAATCCACTGAGCCAAACCAGTCAGGGCGCATCTGCCTTCTTTATTGGCTTTATTCAGAGTTCTGTTTGGTAGCAAGTGGGAAAGTTGCAGCTTCAGCCCTACATCTTCCAAGGTTCATGTCTCATGACCAAGTAGAACTCCATTCCCTAAACAGTCTAGGTACAAGTCCTGGCACTATATCTAATCAGCCCAGCTACGGTCCTCATCTCAACCCCAAATAAGGCACTGTGGCTAGGAGGATGGAATTTTCTTCTGAGTTACATGCTCTTCTCCAGCACTGGGGAGTGATGGCAACTGCGCCAGAATTCCATACTAGGAGAATGGAAAAGGGAGTTTAAGCAAAGGAAATGGGAAAGACACTGGTACCACAAAGCGGGCAGTGAATGCTGCATGCCCGAAAGATCAGAAAACCCAGTACATGATTTTGCATGCTTCCTGAAGAGACAGCAAAGCCCAGTTCCCCCAAAGACTAAAGACACAGACTTAAGTTGAATAAGAAATTGCAAACTAAGTTTTCCACTGAAAGACTTGGGCCCTGTGCTTACATGGAAGCGATTGGAAGACAATCACTTTTCTTTCTAGCCCTTCAGAAAATAGAAAGTTTGTCTCTGGGAAGTGGACTGCTGACCTCAAAAGCAATCCTATATAATAAAAGGCTAATATGCAAATAGACCGAACAGCAGAACAACTGGAACAACTGAACAACCGGTCGCTATGATGTGCGCTGACCACCAGGGGGCGTGTGCAGAATATGGCAGGCGTCGGTCATGGTGGGATGGTGGAGCAGGTGAGTGGGGGCACCAGACCAAGGTGAGGCACCAGGTGCTGTCATTGGGGCAAGCCTCTGGTGGTTACTGAAAAGTCTTTGCTCCTGTGTGCTGTGGTACTGCCTGGCGCTCGCATCGCTGCCAGCGCCGGAGCCACCACTAGCACCCACTGCCAGCACCAGCCTGGCTTGTACGCATAGCCGGCGCTGGAGCCGCCACTCACACCTGCTGCTGGTGCCTCGCTCCAGTCCTGATCACTTGGCGCCATCAGTGGGTGCAAGTGGCGGCTGCCGGCCCTGATTGCCCCTGAGGACTTCTCCACCTCCCCCTGCTCGTGAGGGGCTATTAGGGCAGCAGCTACCACTCACACCCACTGCTGGTGTCGGCCCCAATTGCTCTACACCAGTGATGGCGAACCTATGACACGTGTGTCAAAGGTGACACGCGAACTCATTTTTTTGGTTGATTTTTCTTTGTTAAATGGCATTTAAATATATAACATAAATATCAAAAATATAAGTCTTTGTTTTACTATGGTTGCAAATATCAAAAAATTTCTATATGTGACACGGCACCAGAGTTAAGTTAGGGTTTTTCAAAATGCTGACATGCTGAGCTCACAAGGTTTGCCATCACTGCTCTAACTGTCAGCAGGTGCGAGCAGGGCTTGCGCCATCAGCGCATGGGAGTGATGGCAGTGGAAGCGGGGCTGCCAGCAGACAGGGGATGGGGGGCCGTGGCAGGAGGGGCCAGGTGGGGGTGTGGAGAATGGGCTGAGACCCACCCCTGTGCCTACGGCAGCCTCACGGCCCACAGTTCCTTTCAAGGTGCATGAATTTGTGCACTGGGCCCCTAGTGCATATATAAAACTCAGTCGTTTCATGTGATACACTTTTCTTTTTTGCTTTCCACCAACATGAAAATTGAGGGATGTTGTCTATTGTAGAACATTATCTAGGTTTCAGAGGCAGAGTTAGATCTAAAACAATAAAGATATTTTCAGACACAAGGAACACCATTAATCTGGCACCATTATCAGTAAAAAATTGGATTTTCTTAAGGCCTTTTCTTGGTCTTCTTTTTGTGACACGCTTTATCTGAGGGAGATCATCCACTTTTAAATACAGTCAGATGCTACTCATATCTTTCTCCAGATGAGATTCATATCCTCAACCCAAACTATAATTAGATTCCTACTGGCATCTCAAACCAATTATCCTTAATATTGAGCTCATTGTCTCTAGTCCTGTTTTACTTACTGTGTTCTCTATCTTGGTTTACCATATCGTCATCATCAACCCAAGCATCCAAACTGTAACCCCCCTCCCACTGTTGCACAACAGTTTGCCAAAGCCCTGGAATGCACCACAGGACACAATGGGACCAAAAAAGGTTGGTGGAAGGTTCTAGACGTGAGCAAATCTGATCTTGTTATGCCACTTTTCAAATTCACCATAAAGCTCTACTAAATGGATCCTGTTGAAGAACTAATTCCCACTAAGGCATTTCCATTTACTGAAAGGACCATGGGAAAAGCAAATTTCCACCTAAGCTATCATTATTCAACATTGCAAAACTCAGGCATCTTTCAGTGCCTTCTTACTTTATTTTCTAAGCTAAGAAAGATAAAACCAAGAGATTTAGTTCCAGTAATTGTAGAACCAAATAGTGAAGTATTAGATATGTTTTCTAAACTACATGAAAATTCTCATATTCCCCTTCTCCTTCATTGCCTCCATTTCTCCCTCCTCCCACTCTCTTGAGAATCATTGACCTAAACACATAAACGTCTAATAGGGGAATTTCAGGTATCTGCTAGAGGCCACACAGGAAGAAATCTCAGTAGTGAAGCATATTACCCCACTAAAATCATACTAGCAACTAACAGCCAACTCTGCCTGCTATTAATTACAGCCTGTCAGAGTTCACAGGCTCTTGCATTTCAAAAGGATGTGTGAATTGCACACATTTTATATTTCTTAGTAGGGGCCTGCCCATGGCAATATTTTTACAAAATGACACTTTTTTTTGTTTTGTTTATTTTTGTTAATCTCCACCCAGGACATTTTTTCCATTGATTTTTAGGGAGAATGGAAGAGAGAGGGAAAGAGAGAGAGAAACATTGATGTGAGATAAATACATCAATTGGTTTCCTCCTGTACAAGACAACCAGGGCCCAGGCCAAAAAGGAGCCTGCAACCAAGGTATGTGCCCTTGACCGGAATTCAGTCTGTGCCCCTTTGGTCCACAAGCTGATGCTCTATCCTCCACTTAGCCAAACCAGCTAGGGCTACAAAATAATACTTTTCAGGAAGGTATAGGATCTTTTTGAGTGAAAAAATCAATAACAATAATAGTTATTCTTTACCATGGGACTATAAATGAGGTGGTACTTAATGAACTTGCAGAGTCAGGAACACTACTGTGGGCACTAGCTCAAGTTTGGTTTGGAGCTATTTATTTACAAGTCCTTAGGAGACCCCAGACTCGAATGGGGTGACAGACAGTGTGGTGTTAATTTCCTTATTGCCTTTTTTAAAACCTGTTTATCAGATCTCTTAAAAGTAAGCTGCCTCTCTTTAACCTACCTATGCAATATAAAATTAAGAGCCAATTACACCACCATCAAATACAGGAGGACTTTTAAAGGATAACTGGTGATATACAAGGTTTCCTAATTGCTACACTTAATTGCAAAGAAGAGTAAATAATTTTTCAGGAGTATCTGAACTATCATTAAG
Organism: Myotis daubentonii; assembly: GCF_963259705.1. Lineage (NCBI taxonomy): Eukaryota > Metazoa > Chordata > Mammalia > Chiroptera > Vespertilionidae > Myotis > Myotis daubentonii. Next base: position 28,580,394 of record NC_081841.1, read on the forward strand.
TACAATGATCAACTATGAAGTTTCCATTATTTTAATAGTGTGTTCTCTGAGGCAATCATACCTTTCCCAGGAGGAAATAGCTTACTATTTGTGGTCAATAAGATGTGTATGAAAAAAAAAGATCATATAACAAAGTAGGAAATAAGATAAGACTTCAAGGAAGTAGCTGTAAGAACTCCTGAGTCAGGAAGAAGTAGAACTTTTGTAGGCTAAATGGATAAGAATTAAATGAAAGAAAAAAACCAAATAAACATGAAATGGAAAGAAGGGGTAGGTCGAGAAACAGGAAGCGGGGCTAAAAAGGAGGTACAGAGTTTGTGTCTCTAACCTGCTAGGGGAAGTCGAATGAAAAGCAACCAAGATTATAATTCGACATTTGTATAGTACACTTTAGAGTGCTCACTACCAAAGATCTAGTTTCCATTCATCTACACGATTTCTTACCTGTTTGCCCTCCTCCCCTGCCGGGAGCCGGTCCATGCTTGCTGTTTCAAGGGACCTGGCATATATGGCATACTGTTCTTAATATGTTTGCTCACCTTCTTGGCGCTGTGTTTTAACCAAGGTCACCTCTCTAAGAAAGGTTGTTTCCCCAGGTAGGGATTTTCCCCTGAAGTTAGGGAGGGGATAAAACCCCTCAACTAAGTGCAAGGCGGGTAATTAATCACTTTAACTATGAACAATCATGCTTAAGCTACATAATCTTTACTCTCTGGAATGGAGATAAGAAACGCCCTAACCTTTGTAATAGAGATTGATAGGATTGGAATCAACTGGTATAAATACAGATGTAACAAGACAGCAAGAAACAGAACTTATAAGACAGAACTGAGAACACAGGGCTTGGAAGACAGGACCAAGAGAGACAGAGCCTAGGCACAGAACCTACACAGAACGTTCTCTAGAGACAGAAGAACTTCGCTGGCGAGAGCATGCCGGAGGATCCTGGACAGGGACTGGCCTCGGAGCTTGGAGGCAAAGCCTGGCGAGAGAGCATGGCAGGGGATCCTGGACTGAACCTGACTGCGGAGATTGGCAGGAGAGCCTGACTAGAACCTGGTGACTGAACCTGACTGGAGAACCTGAGCAGAACCTCTCTGGAGATCGAGACCAGAACTTGGCTGGAGATCCTGGCTAGGCTGCTGATCAACTGAACGCTGTCTCCGTGTCATTCCTTCTTCGCCGACTCCGTCCACACCTTTGGGGACCCCTGGACCCGCTGGGGCTGGACCCCGGCACTCCCCCCACTTACCCCTCTGATAACCATCAATATTTGGTCACATCTATGAGTTTGTTTTGTTCTGTTTGTTCATTTTTAAAATGCCCTCAAGGTCCATTCATATTGTCCCAAAATGTCAAGATTTCATCTTTTATATGGCTGAGTAATATCCCACTGTGTTTGGGTATATATGTATATACTAGAGGCCTGGTGCACAAATTCGTGCATGGGTGGTCCTCGGCCTGGCCAGCAATAAGGGTGGATCGGGGCCAGCAGCCAAGGGGGCTAGGGGCTCTTGAAGTTTGGCTGGCCAAGGAAGGAGGGGCCACGGGAGGTTCCAATGGCGGTGATTGGGGCTGGCTAGCTGGTGGGAGGGGCTGCGGGGGGTCGCCTGACCAGGGAAAGGAGCCTTGGAGGTTGGCTGTGGGAGTGCACTGACCACCAGGGGGCAGCTCCTGCATTGAGCATCTGCCCCCTGGTGGTCAGTGCACGTCATAGCAACGGGTTGACTGATCGTTCCAGTCATTCGGTCGTAATGGTTGTTTAGGCTTTTATATATATGTAGATTTCATCTTATTTTCCCATTCATCTATTGATGGACACTTAGGTTGTTTCCATATCTTGGCTATTATAAATAGTGTTGCTGTGGTGGTGAGCATACTGTAGTGTATACAGATGTCAGATTATAATGTTGTACACCTGAAACTTATATGATAAAACATGTTACCTCAATTTTTATCCTTTTTTGTTTTGTTGTTGTTGTTAATCCTCACCTGAGGATAATTGTTTTCATTGATTTTTAGATAGAATGGAAAGGAGGGTGGGAGAGAGAGAGAAACATCGATGTAAGAGAGACACATTGATTGGTCACCTCCTGCACATGCCCCTGTTAGGGGTAGGGATCAAACCTGAAACCCAGGTACATGCTGTTGACCAGGAATCAAACCCATGACCCTTCTGTGCACGGGCTGGCGCTCTAACCACTCAGTAACACTTACTAGGGCATTACGTCAATTTTTAAAAATTGAGGCTATGTAGGCTGTTTAAAAAAGAAGAAGCAATTTCCCACCTGGACTTCATTAGAAAATTCTTCACCTGATGAGGCCAAATTTAGATTCTAATTCTTTTCTGCACAGCAATTGACTACTAGATGAGCAAGGTACATTTAGAGCAGGTTTCCCCACTATGGTGGGAGTAAAAATTCCAGAAGGAAGGCTTCTCATTGGGGGTGAATGTGGAAAGTGGAAAAGTATTCTTTTCCTTCTAAGGTCAGGGGATTAATTCATTTTTCTTTGATTTCACATTTCTTTGGCATTTCCCAGGTTCTAGCAAAAACACTTTTTTTTTTTTTTTTTTTTACAATTGTGAGTCAGTCCAACTAGTTTGCTGCTTCCATGGTCGTTATTTTTGGGCTAAAGAGTAATCAAGTAATCAAGACAATATAGGTAATAACATCTGCTATGAAGACATTATGGCAGGATGATGGGATGGAGTATACATTTTCTTAAGTAGAATGAATTATTAGAATCTTGCTGTCTTTTTCTTCTCTCTTGCTATCCTTTTCTTCTGCCTATCCATTTTCCCCCCACACATTTTAGTGAGTCCATATTATGTGTCAGGAATATCTAGTGTTTATATTCTCTAACGTCTGCCCGAGATAAGAAATACAGTGTTTTTCATGGAATAGGCACTTAATAAGTTGTCTGAAAGATTTATTTTTTCACAATCTTAGATTCTATTAAATGAAGAACATATATGAAAAGAGAGAAAAGACCAAAATTAACCATAATCAACACAAAAACAGGTTAAAATTAGATGACAGTGAGCCTTATTGGCACACATAATGACTATATCAATATGGCATTTGAAATAGCAAGGCAGTATCATTTATCTCACTCTTGTGTCTCATCTGTCTTATGAATTTGGATAAAGCATGGCATTTTGCCAAACTTAGTAGCAATTAAAATTTTATGTATTAAGAGTTTTGACTGAAACTTGTGTATGTCTGTATCTGAGCTCTGATTGCTGGCAAGATAAAACTTCCTAGTTAAAAGAAAATCAGTTCTTAAGACTCTGAAAGAGGGAGGGAGTGGGAAAAAGAGAAAGAGAGAGAGCAACCCAATGTGCAGATTCAATTGTAAAGAATCAGGAACAGATGGACCAGCATCTTTTTAAGAAGTGGAAGGGAAAACAGTGATTGCCAGAATGCAATTTGGAGGTTGTTGCCTTTGATCCCAGAGCCTTAGTATGTTGGGTGACTAACAAGCTCAGGCCGATTTCCCTGGTAAAGAAGCTTTGGATGACATTAGCCAAACATTTTCCTCTTAATTCTCCTGGTAATAGCAATTTGTCTTTTTCAAACAGATAAAACAGTGGTGGGAGTGGAGGAATGCACATGAATGCAGATACCAGACCTCTCTGCCTACCGCATATGTAAATGTCATAATAGGATTTACCTGACGTAGCAATACAATATAGTGGAGGCACCCAGAATTCATTGTGGTTCTCACCCTCACTCACAAAGGTTTGTAGGAAAGATCAGTATGAAGCAGAAAAACGCCATACCGACACATTTGGAAAGTGTGTGTTTACCATAAAAGACAAATCAATCCAAAATTCTAGTAAAGTTTTGGGTGTCTTAGGATGTCAATAACTGATCCACAATGGACTCAAGCAGATGTTGTAACTGGTATTATCTTGCATTTCAGCGTTCATGAGTAAATTCCCTCAACCTAAGGCTTATAAATACACATTCATGAAAGAACCCACACGACTCCTTATTTTTAGGAGATTACATAAAATATTTATGTCCCGCTGTCCTCCTAACCAATTACTTTCACTAAGAATAAAAATAATACATATGAAATGTGATTAAAAATTTACCTTGTAACAAATAACTGGCAATTAACTCATTCATGTCCACATTTCTTCTTTCTCAGCCACAGCTGGGATGTATTGTAAAATAACTATCAAGTTTGAACCTTTCAGACTGGAAATACACCATATCAAGCATGGCAGGCAAGTCAAAACACAATGTAGATTTCCTATCAATCAGAATGTCAAATGATCTCATTAGAGTTTTAGGTCTATATGTGGGTGTATTTCAACTACTCTGCTTTTCCTGCATAAAAGTTTAGCAAAGATTAAGTCATTTACCAGCGACAGTTGGCTGAGGCAGTGAGTGGAAGCTTTGATGAAAAGTGTCAGTCATTTTCCAGTAACTCTGCCTTCAACTCTATCGGAGTAACCGCTGTCACTGAGCTATTGCCAGTATGGCTGGAATTCTTCTGACAGGATATTCCTTCTCCAAACTTCCTCTTTGACTTGTTTGTGAGTCTTTTACTTCTATTGCGTTTACTATTAAAATGAACTTTCTGACCATCATAGCCTGGAATTATGTTTTGAAAATTATTTTGGGCGAATAATGATTTGAAAGGACGTGCTTTAGAATGTGCATAAAGAATAGTATGTAGGTAGTACACAGCTGAACAATAAACGCCACATACTATCCCATTTATATAATACTAGAGGCCCGATTCATGAAATTCGTGCAAGGGGCTTGGCCTTCACAGCCGCAGTGGCTTACCTTGGCCCTCGCAGCGCTGGCTTCATCCGGAAGGTCGTCTTGAAGGTCATCCGGAAGGTCGTTCTGCTGCCCAGTCTAATTAGCATGTTACACTTTTATTATTATAGATTTTGTTCCAAGCTTTACTTAAAATCAACTACCTACTCTTGTTTAGCTTAATTCTGAGAGTCCTGGGAGTAAAATATTGTTTCTGGTGTTGTCCCTTTCAGAAGCCTGAAGCAAATCCAAACGTGTGGTAGTGTGGGTACACAGCATAAGCTCCAAACACCTGCGTGTGGCAGATTTAAGTAGAGCAGGAAAATCTTGGCCTTCTAAGGGTCTCAGTAACAGATCACATCAAGAACTAGTTCAACTATCTCAGACACTGAGCTTCCAAAATACTGCTAGTACTTCTTCTCTGAGGAATTGGTAATGATCAGATTCTGACGAAATTTGGAGTCTCTGAGCATGTGAACACAACTATCACATAAAACGACAAGCAAGTTTAACACATAAGAAAATGAATTTGAGGCAACAACCCTCTGTTATTAAAACAGTGAGTTTACCTAGTCTTTAATATTTTTCTTAAACTAAAAGAAGCTATTTTAAATTTGTCTTTTATAAAAAATCAGCACAAGGTCCATGACTTCTGTTTGAAAGGGCCTCATGAAGTTCTTAGACACACAACACTGTGTTTTAGCTAACAATTTGGTAATGCCTGGGTAGACTAACCTTTTGTAATGAAACGTGTTAACCTGGGTACCATTGCCATCAGCTGGAGACAGAGGACTCTCTACCTCAAAACTGTCCTCTCAAATTAGCTTATATCTGTTTCAGAAATTTAATATTCATTTTAGGATTTTATGTATTGATTTACAACTTTAATGAAAGGGATGTATTAAGGAAACTGAACTGAACAGTAGAGGTATTGTTAAATATTTTCTAAATATAAAGGAACTTTATTTTGGGTTAATTTTTCAAGGAGAAAATTTTACTTAAAAAATTGTGAGTTGTGTTTTAAAATCTTGAAAACTTTCGGTAGGTGAAGTATCAAGTGGCATTGATTTGAGGGGGAAAATGACATGTCAACAGATAATCATAATAGAATGTGATGAGTGTATTATAAGGATTTGTGCCAAGTCCTCTGAGAGAGCTCCTCCCCTTCCATATGGGAATTTTGGCAATGACAGCATCAGGGTGTGGGTGCATTTGCTGAAGTGATTGCAATCAGGTCAAAGAATTCAAGAACACTTGAATAGGAACTTAAAACAGTCTTCCTACTAATGGTATATTGAATATGAAGAAAATAATGTTAAATAGGATAAAAAAGACATTATTAAAATTATCTAAGAACTCACTCTGGCATTCTAATTGAAATTAAAATTCCACCTAAAATTGAATACAGTTATACTGCTTAACATTTATAACACTTGTGCTTTTTCAGAGTAATTTCTCATTGTTAACATTTGCCTTAGAAGGTAATTTAATTTTTAATATATTCATTCATATACTATTAATTAATCAATCCGTTCAGTAAATATGTTTCATGCCAGATACTGTGTTAGGAGTTGATAATTCCAGGTGGAATATGACACCACTCCTGTGTTTACAGCATTGTATTCTTGCTAGAATGTGAATATTTTTTGAGGACAAAGGTATTTGTAACATAAAGTTACTCACTGAATGTTTTTGGAGTGAAAAAATAAATGCATACTTTGATCAAGTTGGCAAAAAGGATTATTTGACCAGATAGAAGTTTGGGAATGATAAACTCATAGGTGATAGAGTCAGAAGACCTGTTCTAAATTTTAACTTGGGTATACTACTATGTTAGTGGGAAATTTACTTAACCTTTTCCAGTCTCAATTTCTTCACTGTGGGGATGAAATAATATTTTTCCTTCAAGGTTATTATTTAGGTGGGTAGGAATTAGATTATTATTCTAATCTAAAATGCTATTTAGATGTTAGTCATTATGACAAATAAGATTCAAACATTCTATATTATTATAGTTCAACATTTAAAAAGAAGTGTCTCTATCTGTTGTAAAGCCATACAGTCTTTCCAGAATGGGTCAATCAAGAGTGCTAATCATGGCAGGATGCCAGATACTCTAGGGCAGGGGTGGCCAACCTTTTTGTGAGTGCGTGCCCAAATCAGCAAAATCTCTGACTCAAAATTCTTCTGCATGCCAACCCTAATTTTTTGAGAACATGTTACGCCGACTTGATATCTCTTAAGGTGTACGTATGTGAAGAACCTTGAAGAAATAATAAAGTTCATTTGAACGACAAAAACACAGTATATGATGATGAAAAATACATTTATTTTTTAATGTATACATGTTATGTAAAATTATTTATCTAAGATGCACCTACACTGAATTTATCTGAAAAATAAAAAAGTCGATATTAAGAAAAAAATTGTAAATGGAAGATTAAAAAAGAGGGTTTCGCGTACCAGCAAAAGTTACTGGCGTGCCATGTTTGGCACCTGTGCCAGGGGTTGCCCACCCCTGCTCTAGGGCAAGCATGTCAAATCCATCGGCCTTCAGTTCGACATGCTTGCTTTAGGGGACATTACACCAAAGATTACATCAGAGGTCAAGACAGATGTCTCTGTGTAGATGGGCAGATTATGAGGATTGGAAGTGTTGTGACTTGGGGTAACACAGATCCCAAATAGTTGTAACGTAGGTACAATGTTCTAGGGCCGACTAACAACAAGGTAAACTTGCTCCAAGGTCATGAATGGTCCCAGCAATCAGCACTCAGGCATCTGAATCTTGGTTCTGACAATGTTTGGAACTCCATTGAATGAGAGGTAAAGAACCAAATGAGTTTATTGATAAAAGGATACCATGTGTTTTGCTAAAAATATGTGAAGACAGAAGTAATTTAACTGAGGTAGGCTTGTAGGCAGTGGGCTGGATGACAGATGATAATCATTCTATTACTACTATTGCTGCCACCACCAGCACCAATAACTGTGTTGACAGCTTACTGAGCATTCTCCATTACCTCTGTTAAAACTCATGAAAAACGTGTAAAGCATGTATTTTCATTCTATTTTATAGATAAAAAACATACACTCAGATACATCAACTGTCTACTCTAGGCCATACTGCCTCAGCTCTAGTATGTCCAGGTACCCTGCTATTTCATAGGAAATGCCTGCTTTTTTATGGCAGGGTGCCAGGACGTCAGGGCGTCCTGCAGACTGGACTTGGGGATGCCTTGAATTGTCTTTTACACATGTTTGTTTCCTCCTTTATGAAGTGAAAATTCCTTGAGAGAAGTAAACATATAAAAAGAAAAAAGTAGAAAAAGAGAACAACAACAGAAAAGCAAAAATAGAGAAGTAAACGTGATCTTTTTTCTCTCTTTTTATTCCATGAATCTCCAAAGACAGTATTTGTACCTAATAGACTAGATAAATACATTTGAGAAATTAATACTAAAATGAATAATATCTATTAAAAGTTTGCTTTTCATTCAAATAGTTTATGAACTGTTAGCCATCCTCCCCTCTGTGACAGATACACAGATTTCACTACTGAGCCCATTTCTTTTCAATGGTGTATCCTCCAGCCAGCACATCATGACAAGTCCCACGGCAGGCAGGACGTTCCTGAGCGTGGCTCCTTGCTGACAGGTTGCCCATGACCATGACCCTCTTTTCTATAAACATGGCACATCTAATCTGCAATATATTATCCCATTTTTTCTTGCTTGCTTCTCCATTCTTCATAGTATTTCAAAACTAAATGTTCAACTTATTAAAGGGAGGAGAGACAGAAGGGAAGCATAATAGGTTAAAGTAGAATAATGAAGAAAAGCAAATTAAATAAATGTCACATTTTAAAACATTACTTACATTCAAAATTAATTTGTGTGTCTTATCTTTAATAATTAGACTATAAGCTTATTCATAGAATAGAAGCTTAGGTTCGACCAGAATGTGGGAGCGAAATCCATTTTTGTTGTTTATAAAGCTGCATCTGGTAACATAGGCTTTGTCTGGCTCTTGTTGTCATGCCAAGCTAGCTCTCTCCTGGCCTGATCTTTTTAGAAACCAGGTAGCAAGGGCTTCAAATGGTGATGAGCTAAAATTGACCATACTGAGTCTGATGACTGCAAAAAAAGAAAGCCTTACTCGGTTGTTCTCAACCAGCGGGCTGTAACAGAAACACCTTGGGAGCTTTTCAAGCTATCCAGGCTCACTAATCCTCTCTTTAATGAGATCTCAGAATGGCTGGTGAGGTGGCGTGTAAGATTTGAAAAAAACTTCCTAGTTGGTTTAACTCCTCATATCTTTGCTCTGACAATTGCTGGCCTAGTGGTTAAGAACATGGTCGTTGGGTTCAGTCACTTTTGGGTTCAAATCTTGGCTCAGTCACTTGCTAGCTGTGTGACCTTGGATGAACTATATAATCTTTCTGATCATCTTGTTCTCTTAAAAAATGTAGTTAATACTTTTTGAAATACTTAGACAAAATTTGCTGAAATATGTGCGAGACCTGTGTAGTGAGAAACAAAAGATCATAAAAGAAAATTAAAGAAAACCTAAATACAAGGTAGGATATATCATATTTATAGACTGGGAGATTTAATATAGTTAAGAGTAATTCTTTAGCCCTAGCTGACTTGGCTTAGTGGATAAAGCAGCAGCCTGCGGATGGAAAGGTCCCGGGTTCGATTCCGGCCAAGGGCACATGCCTGGGTTTCGGGCTCGATCCCCAGTGGGGGGCAAGCAGGAGGCAGCCGATCGATGATTCTCTCTCATCATTGGTGTTTCTATCTCTCTCCTTCTCCCTTTCTCTCTGAAATCAATAAAGAAATATATTTTTTAAAAAAGAGTAATTCTTTATAAATGGATATATAGAATCAATCTAATGCCAATAAAAAATTTTAGTGTGAATGTGATTTTCATAAAAATGACAAGTTGATTCTAAAATTATAAGGAGAGGCAAAAAATCTGGAATATATAAAACAATTTTGAAAAAGAGAAATTAAGATGAAGAATGAATGCCACCTGATTTCATGATTTACTATAAAACTATCTTAATCAGTACAGTGTGAAATTGGCATTATGATTAATGGAACAGAATAGATTGACCCATGTTCCTTGAGGTAGGCCTGTAGTGCTATAAACTTCCTCTCAGGACTGTTTTCCCTAGCAGCTCTGCATATGGGGGTAGGTTAGATGTTGGCAGAACTTTTGGGGTTACTGGGCCACAATCTCCTATTTTCCCTCAGGCTAGCCTGGGTCTGTTCTCACTGCAGAATCAGGGGCTTAAAAAGAAAGAGCTGAATGCGCAAGGCCTCCAGAGCCTAGACTTAGAACTGGCATATCATTTTTTCCCACCAAACTCTTGACCAGAGCAAATCACAAGCCTAGCTCAGATTCAAGAGCTGTGGAAATAGATTCCACCTCTTCATGGGCAGATCTGCAAATTTACATTGCAGTGAACACAGATACAGGGAGGCCAATAATAGGGACCATCAGTGCAATCAATCTATCATAAGATGCAATCATTAAATAGATGAGAAATGCTAAGATAACCCTGTTATAGAATGAGACCCTCTGCAAGACATTATAAGCGTTTAACTACATTCCCTGTACAAAGTTCCTTGGAAGTAATGGAAAGGTGAGGCACATTGGGGCCCTGTCAGTCTGACTTTATTTTTAGTTAGTGTCCCCAACAGATGTTCAATAAGCTGACAAGTATATACAAATTTAAAAGCAGCAGATGATATCAATTATAAAATTATAGTGTCCAGAGTAATTTTGCCAAAAGGATCAGAGTAAATAGCCAGCAATATGAGTGTTCTAGAGGAATGAAGATTAATTACATAGTGTGAGAACCAGGGACTTTTGTTTACAGACAAGGAGTTAAACTCCCACAGCAGCTCCAGAGAAGACTTTTGAATTAATGGCTAATTTCAAACAAAGCATTTAATGTCACCACTTGAAATGTTTCAGCAATAAATTCAAATGGTTTAATTCTAAGCCACTTATGATTAAATTTCAAATATGCTAAGGTATTATTAGACATTTATAGGAAAAGTCATTTTCCCCCTTGCAAATTAAATGTTCTTCTTTGACAATGATTCAAGTTATGATGAGGGGTTCTTGTTTCCTTTTAATTATAGCCCAAACACTTATATGGATAAAGCGGCAATATGATCACTATTTCATTTTGGAGCCATTATTACCGAAATGCAGAATCTCTCAATCTCTAGCCCCTTCCCCCCTTCCCCTCCCCCTCAGTTTTCTTTTTAATCCCATAAAAGCATCTGTCTTTGATTTCAAGTGGAGTACCTGCTGTGCAGGATGCAATGCAAATCCAATTTGTGTGTAACAAAACCAAATGGGCTGAAATGAACTCTGCATTTTAAAGATGTTTTTGTTTAATCATCGCCATCACTCGTCTTTAATGAATGCATAATCAAGTTAAACTTCAGGCAAGAAGTGCAATGGCTCTTCTTAAGACAGAGAAAGCAAATTCCTGTGATAACCCTCATTGCTGATCTGCCTCCTATTCCTGTGTAGGTGGGATAAAAATGAGAAAGATCTTCAAACGCACTTTATGGCAAACTGTCGAGAACCATGGCACGAGCAGCAGCACTGCTCGTTTTTCCCCTGTCCCCCCCAGCACCCCCCCCCCCCAAATCATAATCATTACTGTTTAGAGCAGGGGTTGAGAATGCAGGATTCCTGGGTTCTCTTTTCATCCTCCCTTCTGCATCTCACACAAGACAGGAGGTATAATAAAGTGCTTTGGGAGTTTAGAGGAGGATACAATACCAGGCATTTCTGTGTCATATATTATCTAGCTTAATGTGAGTATATAATATGCTAACACAGAGTTTTTTTTCCTGCTAATGAAACTTCTATGGTTCTTTCTTTTAGAAGAAATCTTCTAAAATACCTCGAGATGTCAGATGACCTTAGTACAGTCATAATATTAGACAAATAGATACATGACAAACAAGGAGATGGGATGAGAGAATGTTTTATAATGACAGACCCTTAGAGGTTATCTGATTGACTTGTTTTACAGATGAGAAAGCTGAGTTTCAACTGTGTACTGACTAGTGTGGGGTCAGATGGTTAATGAGTGGGAGAGTCAGAGAGGGAATGCTGGTCTCTTGATCCTCAGTCTTTCCAAAGCAGTCCTGAAATATAACATTGTGTTCCCACAAAACAGAGATGGCAGACCTCAGAAAGGAAATCTATTCTGGAAGAATCATTAGATGAGCTATCTACATGAGCTTTATATACAATGTTGTCTTTCCTCACTGAATGATTTTAACCCCCAAATTACACTAGCTGGTCATTGAGACCTCTTGACCCTCGGATTTTTTTTATTTTCCTCTGTCCTGTCAAAAGGAAAACTCCTTTCAATATTGGTGTACCATGCACACCCTGAGGCAGAAGGTCATCTATATAAATGGACCAAGTTGAACAGTTTATTATGTTCAGTTTTTTAACAAAGAAGTTAATGTCATCATGTACTTTGGTTTAATATGGTAGCTCACTTTGAGCCGTGGACTATGACCCAGTTATTAAAAAACATGATTTTGAGGGGAGATATACTTTCCAATTGAACTTTAAATACAAATATGCTGGCTGCCATAGGGTCAAGAGGTCTCAATGACCAGCTAGTGTAATTTGGGGGTTAAAATCATTCAGTGAGGAAAGACAACATTGAATATAAAGCTCATGTAGATAGCTCATCTAATGATTCTTGTAGAATAGATTTCCTTTCTGAGGTCTGCCATTTACAATAATAAAAAAATCACCCAAACCAAAAGTGTTTTAAGACCTCTTGCAGCACAAGAGTTTGTATCGAATCATCACATATCACTGTAGGGATATTTCAGTTGTTATCAACCTTCGTGGCCACTGGATGTCCCCACTCTTCCTCAAATGCAGCCCAGGCATCACCTAACTGGCAGTTATAAAAACAATGCATTTTGCAGGGATCCTTTAGAAAGATTCTGTTTGAGTTCTGGTGTGCTTGGCAGCACTGCCTGCACTTGGCGACTGCAGGATGGACTAGAAATGGGCGACTTAGAGACTGACTGCAGTGGAGGGAATTCTTTGGGTCATGTCACCCTGTGTCATTGCATATTTAGTTCTATACTCCTCTCCAATGACTAGTTTTTCTAAAAAGCTCTATAAAGGAAGAAAGTCTGAGGATATGGCTATTATAATTCCTGCAGGTAAAACAAACATGAATTGGGAAGAATGAGAATACGGGAGCATGCTAACCTTGCAAAATACATGAGAAACTGCTACCCTAGAGCGAAGGATATAAAGTCTATGCCATAGACTCTATGGGATTCTTCGGCATGGTAGAAGCTCTGGATTTTGATCACCTATTTATTCTCAGCAGTTGTACCTACCCAGGTGATAACTATAAGATAATTGACTCAATATTGAGCTTAGAGTTAGGAGGCCAGGATTTGAGTTTTATATCTATTACTTGCTCCGTGACATTGGACAAGCCTGCTTGTTTTCCAGGACCTCGGGCCCTTGTGTGTAAAGGAGGATAATAGTGCCGTCCCCAGATTTGTCAAGAAGCTTAAGTGATATGTTATTTATATGAAAGAGCCTAAGACTTGGTGCTTACAGAATAAATGTCCGATATATTAGGAATTTGGGAGGCAATTAAAAGTTAAAAAGGCATTTTAAATCTTCAAAACCTTTGGCCTAGTTAAAATGGAAAATAGGAAGATTTCATTTTAATCACAATACTGTATATTTTATTATCAATTCAGAGTTAATAAAAATTTATTTAACCACATCAGCTCTTCATTTTATTGGGAGGAATGGAGGGAGGGAGGGAGGAAGGGAAGGAGGAAGGGAGGGAGGGTTTCTGGGAGGGAGAATTATGCACAGCTACTGAATGCTTCACCTAAAAAAGAAAAAAAAAAGCCTTCGAAAATGGAACCCTCTTAAAAGTAAAGTACTACACTTAGTTCTTAGGGTTTTGTAAAGAGGGAAGAAGGAGAGTTCAAAAATGAAACAAGTTTCTTTACTGAGGAGAAGCTGGAGCACAAACTGCTGTACAAGGTTGAGGAGAAGCGACTTGGCACCATCAGTCACAGGGCTGTGCAGAAGTCAAAGTGAGGACCAAGTGCGGCAGCATTCCTGCTGTTTGTTCTGGAACCGTGGTCTGAAGCAGAGCATATGGAAAACTGAGAAAATTTCCTTTCTAAACAGTTTCGATCAGGCTCCCGAGTGAAGTCTTGTTTCTCTAATTCCATTCTACCACCAGACTATTCTATTTTCATTTAGGAAAAACAATAAAACTTACTTGTAACTAAGGAGCAGTCCCAGCATGCAGTTCCTGCTGGGAAAACAGCATTGGAGCCCATCAACTGGGGGAGTTTTGTGCTCACTTCCAAGCACTGATGGCCAGGCTGCTAATTAGTATTTCTCAGAGGAGGAAGCCCATCCCTTTTTTGGATTATGTATTCTCTACCATAGCACCAGTATTTCTACTAGTAACTAAGAACTGGGGTATATTTCACTGTTGGTTTCCTTTTTTGGGAGACTAATACTGTGTCTTGATTATAAGTTAGGTATGTTTACTCATTCAAGAAATGCCAATGGAAAACATATTGCCCATTGTGAATAAAAATAATGCACTCGAAATTAGTTTCCCCGTTTGACTAATAAGCTTGACTTTATCTATGCAGACTGTTTCTCCACATATCCATGTTGCCTAACTGCTTGTACTTTGAAACCAATGAATAAATAAGGAAAGGGCAAGAGTAGAACTGCCGAATAAAGTCGACCCTTCTATCTGAGAATTGAACTATAACTTAATTTGATCTAATTAGCTGAGCTAATCAATCACTAAGTCTAAATTGAGCTCAAAGTTTTTTGTGTGAATCATAATTATCTAGGGGGATTGTTTAGACAACAGTCTTGGGCATCATCCTTGGAGGTTTTAATTCAGTGAATCTGTGGTGAAACCCAAGAATCTGCATTTTAATAAGTATTACTAATGATATAGCCTCAGGTGGTTCTTGGCCCAAACTCTGAGAAACAATGATAAAATGATGCCCGAATTATTTGAATTCACTGGAGACTAATCAGGATACTATGAGGAAACAAAGCTTCACCTTGCTCCTCAGGGAAGAGAAGCCATAGAGCAGGGAAACTGAGGGAGAGAGGGGACCGGGAGGAAATGAAGTTGGCGGAATGTCTGTGGTATTGACTGCTATAATCATGCGTCCTGGGAAATGTAATGAAAACTTTCTCTTACTGTTAGAAAATATTATCCATTGTCTGTTTAGGACTGTGGACCTCACATAGTTTGTAGGGCAGAGGGGCCAAGATCATGCACACGGGGACCAGACTGTCTAGGTTTAACTCTTGGTTCTGCCACTTTTTAGCTGTATGGTTTTGAGAAGGTTACTTAATCTCTAAGTGCCTCTGTTTCCTGTCTATAAAATAGAAATAATAATAGTACTTATCCCATAGAATTATTGTGAGGATCTCATGGGGGAATATAAGTGAAACTGCTCAGAACAGTGCCTGGCCCAGAGTAAGTGCTAGATAAAAGTTAGCTATTAGTACTTTTCCAATTCAGTGCTTCCCTGGGAAGGAAAGGGGATGCGGATAGAGCTGGAAAATGAAGCAATGGAATGAGGTTATTGAGAACAACAACAAAAATAGAGCTTGTGAGCTCTTAAACTGTGCCAAGCCATTTTGTGATTAGACTTCAGTTACTTTAAGATGCCTCTAGCTTGTAAACTTGTCTGTGTTTGAACTTCTACATTTTCAGTATTTGTTTTTTATTTTGCTTTTGCTTTGCTTCTTGGGAAAGTCCTGTATGAAAAATTACCACATTGACATAGAGGAATGAGTGCCCTAGAGCATGAATGAATTCTTGAACTTGAAGGGGTCCCTGAAATAAAATGTTGCCTATATGTACTTAAGTGCATTTGTGTATAACAGGTAAAAAAATTTCCACACAAATTCTGTGAGAGTAGTGAGCCACCATATAGGTTAACAGTCATCCTCTGAGAGCCAGCTTACCTGTGGCCTCTTCCTGACCTCACTTTCTATGATGTAGGTGAGTGGTTCTCAACCAAGGGCAGTTTTCCCCCCTCCTTCTCTGGGGGCATTTGGTAATATCTTGAAATGATGTAGTTGGTACTACTAGCGGATGCTATTGGAATTTGGTAGGTAGAGGCCAGGAAAGCTGCAAGAAAACAACAACCCTACAATGCACAGGACAGCCACTTAAATAATTATCCAGTCTAAAGTATTAACAGTGTTGAGGCTGAGAAACCCAGCCTTAGAGGAAATGTCAGTAGAAGGCCAGCTGGGCACTAGGGGCAGATCTGGTGAAGCTGGCACCCAGTGAGAAGTGGCAGAGTTGAGGACAAGGGAGACATGGCTCCTTTCATGCTGGGCTGCTTCTTTAACAGTAGCCTGGACTTCCTGTACTGTAGTGCCATGCCAGATGCCGATGGCAGCTAATCTTTTATGTATAAAGGTACTCCCACCAACACTGTCTTTGGCTCTTCGTGACTTGGGTGCTATGGGGGTATACTTCTGTCATGTTGAGTCTTAACATTTACTCTACTTAAAGGTCAGATATTAGACTCACTTAAAATTTGGATGTTTGCATCATAAGCACAGGCACATTTAAATTTCTTTTTATATAGCACAGACTTTATCAGGGGAGACATTTCCTCATTTGGGTAAGGGAGTCCCTATAATAATTAGCACTAATTGAGATCCAAGTAGGCTGTTTTAGTAAAAAGGCTGACAACTAAATCACTCAGGTGGTGACCTAGGGGACTAGTCTTGCGGATCCTAGTTTTGTCACTTGAATGAAGAGGAGGGAGGCAGAATTGAATGAGATTGTTGAGTTAGTTTTCAGGAAGCATTAGATTTGTCTTAAATAGCACACTATTTATTCAGGCTAGATGCCATGATCCAAACACACGCACGCACAAAGATACACACACATATACCTCTCAAAGAGAATCTGATCTTTACAATTATAAATAGAGAGCAAAGGGTCAGCAAGATTATTCTGTAAATAATATAGGGTGTCCCAAAAATGTATGCACACACTTTGAATAATTATAAAAGCAGTATTTATTAAAATACATTTCATTTTCAAAATTGAGCTATCCACTGTTAAAGTGTGTACACATTTTTTGGAACACTCTCTATATAGGCTCTGTTTAGTAGCCTGGAAACAAAATCACACATTTCTCAGTCATGTCCGTACGGTGTCTTTGTTTGACTCCTACTTAACTTTTCTTCAGTTTCTCCATTATGAAAATGACCTAAATCTTTATTGTTTTCTGCTCTGTGAAAATTCTTCTATACCTTTGGAGAACTACTTTTGGAGGTGAGGTCAATGTCAGAGAGAGCTGTGAAGTTTAAAGAGATGTGGGTTCATCAGTTTTCTAGAGTTTTATCTTAGTTTTCAGAAAATAGAGTAAATGTGAGAGGAAGTTATTTAGATGAGAACATTTCTTCTAGATGGATCACAGATGAGAAAAAAAATCAATGAAAAAACTGGAGGAGTCAGGGTACTTGCTATGGAAAATAAGTTGTAAGACTTTGGCTTTGTTATATTGACCTAAGGAGTAGATGCCAATCAAAATTTGCAGGATTTTGACAGCTCTCTAATATTTCTCATGAGAGTTCAGAGTAAGAAGTGATGTAATATTTCTCGAGAGTGCAGAGCAAGAAGTGGATGGTATGAGGGCAAGTTTTCCATACTCCAAGACAAATGTGGTTAATGCCAAAGCTACAAGAGCATCAGTAATCTCTGCCCTGTTCTTGTGATTTTTCCATGAGGAGAAAAAGCAAAGAATTACCTGAGTTCTATTTCCAAGTTTGCCTCTCACTAACTGCCAAGAAGAAGGCATTATACTAGATGACATCTAAGTTCTCATTCAGGGCTAAGTTTCTATAAAACTTAACTTCAACACTTTTATGACAGAAGTTTCTATGAGAAATAGAGCAATATTTCTTTAATTTATATCCTTCTAACACTCAGTTCTGAACAATATCTCAAGCTCAGACCTTTTCCTGTCCAAATTCATCATTAGAATTAAATTGCTGCTAGTGAGTTCCAACCCTGAGTCTAAGATGCTGTCACTGGAGACAGTTGGACACATCTCCTTTTGGTAAAACTAGGCCAGTGAGACCACTCATCAGGAGCCTATTTGCACAGTAGACCCATCAACTTTATGTATGCTCTGTCCAGAGAAGAAATTCTTGGAGAAGAGTGTTCTAGGCACCCAAACTTGCCCTAATCACTAGCCTTGGTAGTCAATGGAATTTAAATACATAAAACCTGTTTGTTTTTTTTTCTATTAGCATTTCCCCATGGGCATCACCAAAAGACCTACAAGTGCCTGGCTACTCTGCTTTGGTATTTGTGTGGCAGTGCAGAGTGCAAAATGGGTGAACTCTTTGGCAGGGCACAAAACTGTGGCTTTGGTAAATTAAAAGCTTCAGAATGCAGACTCTAAAGGCTCTATAAGGAGCTCTGGAGATACCTAGAGGCTCCAACAAGGGTGTCTGGTAGTGATGGTATTTGCTTGGGGAGGTCTTGGGCACACTGCGAAGCTGGACCCTAGTAGTTGGTGGCCTCACTGTGGGTACTTGCTGCGCTCTGCCAGCTACTTCCTCTTTAGTGGCTTTTTAGGGAGTATGTGTGTGGGGGGAGGTGGGACATAATAATTGGTACTCCACATGGGTGGAGAAAGCTCTTCCATGAAAACACATTCAATTCTGCCTCCCTCTTCTTCATTTGACAAAACTAGGCCACCCAGGGTAGGGCAGGTGCTCCAAGAATCAGAGGTCCAGGGGGAGTTGGACAAACATAGTGTATATCTGAAAATGTGACTTCATTTTCACCCTTGTTTTCACTCTCCCTCCACTACCTAACACCTCAACTCCTCTCTCTGGCCACCCCCTGTCAGAGTGACATCTCATGGGAAGTCTGAGTAGAACAGAGCTAAACCAGCTACAATGCTGGATACTGCAATGTTTTTAAGTAATTCTTTCATGAAAGTTAGAAATAGAAATGATATTTTGGGGTCTGGGGTAATTTGATGGTAAATTTGTGATGATAATGGTAACAATGCAGGGAAAATGCAAAAAGAAGCATTGGAATGAAGTATTCTGGAACATGGACATGAGTAGAGCAGATAATGGGAAAAGAGACATTGAGTTCTGATGCTATGATGAGCTTTCCATACCATCACATCAAGGGACCAGGACTGGTTTCACAGGTCTAGATCCTGTGCAGGTTCACAGGGCCCTGTGCTCAGACAGACCCTGCATTTGGTTTATTGCTCAGCTGCTGCAATCTTGAATATCTTACTACATTTATTTTTGAACTTGTGTTTGTAAGTGAAGTTCAATGGGACCATAGAGCATGCATGTGAACAGAGGAGTGCACGTAATACGTGCCTGCCATTCCTTGGCACCCCATTTGCATATAGCATTCACGATGAAGCAGAAGCACAGAATTCTAGTGAGCCCCGGTGTGTAGAGGTTCAGTGAGACTCAAAGAAAGTACAAGGCAAGCCTGTCATGTTTATGACCGAGTAAGCAGGGGTGCTGACAGTCCTGAGAGGCCATGCTTCCCCTTTGAATCAGAATCTACTTTGAATGCAGAAGGAAGACAGTGGCATTCTAAGAAACACAACTGACCAAAGCACCCTGTCAGATCATGTCTTGCTTGTATGTAACTTTCCTGTGTTAGTCAACCACTTACACTGAAAATTCTGACATGGAAGAAAAGGGAAAGAAAGGACAACCTTTCAGTCCTTCCATACTCATTGATAAATCCAGGGTAGAATGCGTGTGTATCAAGAAGTGAAATAAAAACACTTGAGTTAGTTTCTGCAGCGTTTCCATTGTTCTGGTAAGAATAACATACATCTGCATCTACAGGCTACAAAATATAATTGTGCAATTTTGATGATTCTGCATGTGAGTTAAATGATCTTACATTTACATTTAAAACTGGCATTGTATAATATAGAGGAAATATAGAGGTAATATTCAGGTTAATTTTAACTTTTTAATTTTCCTTTTCTTGGAATCATTTAAATAGCAAAAACTAAAAAAAATCATTCAACAAACCCCCAAACAACAAAACTACCGTGACAAGTTAGAGGAAGGCCAGAGATGAAGGAAATAAAAGTATAATGTTAGAGTGTTTATAGTGGCAATTGTTTCCCTGCTGTTGAAGCAGGGGTGCCACATTATCATTTTTCATTGGGTTCTTCAAATAATATATTCAGTCCTGAAGGGCGTGGTATTGCCTTGCTAGGGCTGCTATAACAAAATGCCAGACAGTGTGACTTAGTCAACAGACATTTATTTTCTTGAGGCTAAAAGTTCAAGATGAAGGTGCTTTCAGGGTTGGTTTTCTCTGAGGCCTCTCTCCTTGGCTTGCAGATGGTTCCCCCTGGCTGCCTCTCCACATAGTCCTCCCTCTGTGCATGTGCACCCCTGGTATCTCTTTGTGTGTCCCCATTCCCTCTTTCTATCAGGACAGCAGTTAGGTTGGATTAGGGTCCACCCATATGGATCTTAAACGCTTCTTTAAAGCCCCCATCTCCACATCCAATAACATCCTGAGATACTGGGAGTTAAGCCTTGAACATAGGAATTTTGAGGTGATGCAATTCAATTTATAACTAGACTTTTCAATGGTACGAGCCAATACATTCCTTTTTTCTTTATGTCAAGTGCGTTGGAGGGCCTGCAGCTGGTGTATTAAATTAAGAATATGCAGATGATGACCTGCTTGATTGAGGAGGTACAAGCTGCCCACATGGAGTTGGTAGGTGTCTCCTTTAGTATCCAAGCTCTCATTTGGGAGAAGTGAAAACCCTTGGGTCATTTTGATTAAAGGTACAATTTCAGTACACTCACTTAAAGGAAACAAAGTCACATGACTTATTAGAGATCCCAGAAACAGGGTGGGGCAGGGTTGGTTGGTGCAGTGTGCCCAGGGAAGGGTAGTCCTTCATCCTAGGTCATGATAGAGCAGGAGATAGAAAGCAGGGTAGCAAGAACCTATTACTTATAAGCTGGTTGGGATAGAAGTTACTAACTTTTATTGGGCCCAACTGTACATAGTTATTTTATTTTTATTTTTTAAATATAGTTTTATTGATTTCAGAGAAGAAGGGAGAGGGAGAGAGAGATAGAAGCATCGCTCTAACCGGTTTGGCTCAGTGGATAGAGCGTCGGCCTGTGGACTAAAGGGTCCCAGGTTCGATTCCGGTCAAGGGCATATACCTTAGTTGCGGGCACATTCCCAGTAGGAAG
The DNA here is from genome assembly GCF_963259705.1 of Myotis daubentonii. Classification (NCBI taxonomy): domain Eukaryota; kingdom Metazoa; phylum Chordata; class Mammalia; order Chiroptera; family Vespertilionidae; genus Myotis; species Myotis daubentonii. The sequence goes on from NC_081841.1 coordinate 28,601,528, forward strand.
TGTACAGGAGGCGGCTGACCGATGTTTCTCTCTCATCGATGTTTCTGACTCTCTATCCCTCTCTCTTCCTCTCTATAAAAAATCAATAAAATATGTTTAAAAAAAAAAAAGAAGCATCAATGAGAGAGAATCATTGATTGGCTGCCTACTGCATGCACCCTTCTGGGGATCAAACCTGCAACCTGGGCATGTGCCCTTGACTGGAATTGAACCCGGGACCCTTCAGTCCGCAGGTTGACACTCTATCCACTGAGCCAAACTGGATAGGGTGTGGTTATTTTAAAAAAGTAAAAAATCTGTGCTACATATACACAATGGAATACTACTTGGCCATAAAGAGGAATGAAATCTTTTGTGACTGCATGTCTGGACCTAGACGGTATTATGCTAAATGAAATGTCAGGGAAAGACAAATACCATATGATTTCACTTATATGTGGAATCTAATGAACAAAATAAACTGACAAAATAGAAACAGACTCATAGATAAAGGGAACAGATTGACTCTTGTCAGAGTGGAGAGAGGGTTTTGGGGCTGGGTGAAAAAATGAAGGGATTAAGACGTACAAATTAGCAGTTGCAGAATGGTCACAGAGGTGTGGGTTGCAGCATGGGGAATATAGCCAGTTGTCATGGTGGCTGTGTGTGGGGCCAGGTGGGTGCCTGAGGTATCAGTGGGGAAGGTAGGGGACCACATTGTGAAGTGCGTGGTTCTCTGGCCACTCTGCTGTGCATCTGAAGTTGATGCAGAATGGTATTGAATGTGAACTGTAATTGAAAATGTAAAAGAAAAGAATATGAAAATGGAACCAAAAACAACAGGTGCCTTGGGAAAACCAAAGTAGGAACTTGTGGTAGAATCCTAAACTGAAGTTCTTATCTAAATGTAGACTGTGGTGTGAGCAGTGTTGTTGTACTGTCAAATTCCCAGGCAGCAATTCAAAATAGCTGTTTTCTCATCACATCAAGTTAGGCTGTGTGTTTATTTGTTGTTGTTGTTTTGGGGGGTCTCATCATTTAGAATTTGAGTCTAATTGAGACTGCTTCCCAAGTGCAGCCTCTCAGCTCTCTCCTCAGTCCTCTGCTCTCCGTGACCAAATATTGGTAATGCTCTTAAGAGACTTCAAAATGGGGGAAGAGGGACAGATGAAGTTGCCGCGAAGTGCAGCAGGTGCTTATGAAAATATACCTTCACACTTTGTGCTTGAAGCTCCAAAAAATCAGTAGCAGTGGAGATCAGGTGTCAGTCCCTTCATTTTCATAGATGACACAGACAGCAGTATGGTGACCACCAGAGGGAAGGGGGTCAGAGGAGGTAGAGGAGGAAAAAGGGGTGATAAATTGTGATAGAAGGAGACTTGACTTGGATGGTAAACACATACAGTGCAATATACAGATGATGTATTATAGAATTGTACACCTGAAACCTATATAGTTTTATTAACCAGTGTCACCCCAATAAAGTTAACAAACAAATAAATAAAGCAAGCTGGGGGAAATAAAATTAAATCCAGATAGCTTGGAAAGCAAATACTAGAACTCACTTTTCTGATGCTTAGAATTCTTTCCACACTACTCAATGGTATTTACCTAAATTGTCTATAGTACAGAAATGAAGGATATAATTTTGATCCCTGAATTAACTTAAATGTTTGATAAAAAACACCTCTCCAGTAGTCTTTGATTGCATTTTTTTTTAAAACAAGAATCATTTGAATGAAATATGCACCGATATACCAAGATTCCTAGCTAAATTCAACCTAGCAAAATATGTGCTATAGGAGAGTGTTTTCTCATTTTTAAACAACTTTAAAAAAATATAGAAGTAATACAAATAAGTGCATTTCTCATTCAGGAAAAATCACAAACGCTACAATCTAAACTGAGATCTTTGTAGATGTGACTTCAATTACAGTATGTGCGGGGTAATCAATAATTATAGATGGCAACTTCTCTAAGGCAATATTGGGCTTCTGAACCAGGATTGAGATTTGAAATTTAGAACACCCTCTACCCATCCCTGGAGTCAATTCCAGATGCACGACATAGGCTTTGGTCTCAAGAACGAACAGGGAGCAGGAAAACACAACTTTACTTGCATGATTTTCTAAAGAGGAATCACGTACAGGGTGGGTGGATATTTTTTATTTATTGAATGTTCTCAGCATTTCTCATTGGTGTCTCTAAGCAGCCGAACTAAGATCAATAGAAAGGCATAAAGTTGCAAGATGGGAATGAAAAATGAGATTAAGAGTAATGCTTGTAAAAATGCAAAGATACCTGCATGAGAGACAGTGCAGGCTACGTGACCCGGACTCACTCAAGCTATCCTCTCTTTTGCACGACAGCGCTTATGCTGTGGCTTCTTTGAAAGAGCCCTTTCCAAAGTGTGGAGAAATAGAAGACATTCTGGAGATTGACACGGTGGCAGAGAGCATGTGATTTCAAGGGAAATAGCCATTTGGTAAAAGCTGTTTTGAATAGCCATCACTATAAAGAAATGTGGCCATTTTTGGATTGGTTCTTGTTTTTCACAAATATGTTAATTCAACCAAATGAATGTTTTCATTCAAAATAGTCACCTTGGCAACACATGTATTACAAAACAGTAGTCATTGCTTAAAACAACTTTGGGATTGCTTTTATTCTTTCGGTATTATACAGAGCTAATAAATGTGACCTGTTTGCTGAGTTTTGGAACTGGCCTGTGCCAAGTTTGGTGAATAAATCCATGATTTAAGCAAATAATTTTTCTCTTTCTATCTCTGTCTCTCTGTCTCTTTTTACTTTTTTTCTTTTACAATTTATAATCAAACACGGAGAATCAATATAAACTAATGGGATTGATTTTCCTGTATGGTTTATAAAATGATGCTGAAGGTTTAAGAAAGAGTTTGAACAATGACAACATCATAAATAGAATCTCCCAAGGTGGCTATTCTGAAGGGTCCAATATTCAAGTACGTTTGGTTATGTTTGTAAACACATAAACAGAGAGAGAGAGAGAGAGAGAGAGAGAGAGAGAGAGAGAGAGAGAGAGAGAGAGAGAGAGATTGTATGTATACAGATTGCAGTATTTTCAAGTGCCTTGGATGTATAAAAAAAGACCTTTATTTTATATAACTCAACTAAGTATATATTCAAAGACACCATTACTCCTTGCTTATAAACAACACAATCTAAGTCAGTTCTGAGTTTCCTTTATTTCTGGTTTAAACTCCATTAAGCTATAATTTCTCCCTTTTCCTGGGACTGATCTAAACTGTAATGTTTTCACAGTCTCACAGCAATAGTGAAGAGATAGTATCTACTCCTTGGTCTTTGCTTGTCCTGCACTGGTTTCTCCTGAGATATACAATTCACCCATTTGGTCCTTCATGCTGCTTCCTGCTTCTGTGGCCTTTATCATGATTGCAAGGCACACTGGGGCACTTGTTCTCTCTCTCTCTCTCTCTCTCTCTCTCTCTCTCTCTCTCTCTCTCTCTCCCTCCCTCCCTCCCCTCATACCCTCTCTCCTTTCTCTTTTCAGAGGTAACTTCTGTAACCCAAAAAGGTAGGAACGAGGGGAAAGGTCAGTGTCTCCAAGTCTCCAGCATATCATTTGAAGAAATCTTAGGACCTCTGCCCCAGAAATCCCATGAAGCCATTTGGCCCCCCCACTGCTGCCTTGCTTTAGTGGCATAGAAGAAAGGCCTATAAAGATATGCCTGGAATACAAGGATCCCTATGAATCTTGTTGATTGCTGACTGAATGGGTGTAAATGCTGTTTCCCAGGGTTCCAGAAGGGAGTCTGTTGTCACTTTTTTTGCATTCCCCAAATCATTCAATAATTGTATTCTTCTTTCCACTCTCTTTGAAACGAACCCTGGAAATGGGAGTGAAGAGAAAAGGATGCGGCCCCTTCTAAGAGACCTTGCAAGAATGATTCTAGATCTCCAAGGACTTGCTATATCCATGTATTCACTTGAAGAGGCTGCCCAATGTCCCACCTTGTTTGGTCAAATTATAGCCATCTTTCAGGGTTTAGATGAGACTTATTCCTTGATTTGTCCCTGGACTGTGTACCCCAGGAGAAGTCCTTCCTGTCTTCATCACATTCGTATTATTAGGTGTCGAACTTGGTATGCCATCAGTCAGCATATATCTTTGAAATAATTAATGTGACCGTGAATAATTGAACTATTTGAATCAGGCTGTTTTGACATTTCAGAGGGTTACTGGTTTTTCTAGAGTTTCTCAGTTCAGTTATCTCAGAAGACAGGAAGTAGTGTTTTAGGCATGGCTACATCTTTGCATATCTGAAGATAGGGGTTTAAGAGGAAAAGACTACTATTCCTAAGTAACTGTCCCTTTTACAGCCAAACAAAGGGAGATGATCTGGTTTTAGGATGTTATTTATTTAACTTTTCCAGTAACTGGTCTCCCCCCAAATATTTTTTGCACACATTTAAGGTCCTATTAGAGTGTTTTGGGACAATTGGAGATCTGACAAAGCCTGTAATCATATGTAAATTTTTAGTTTTATAACCAACAATCCATTTCTTAGAGTTCAGATTCCTCAGTGACCATAAACGACTTTGAAAGGAAAAATAACCCTCACCAACTAGTACAGGGAAATCTCCAAAGGACACTTTGCACAGTGAAGATTAGGAATGGCTGGTAAATCTTTAATGGGCAATTGGCTCCACTCTTCGTGGGTTTATGAGAACATCTGCACCAAACTTAGTAAATTGAAATGTTCTGCATTCTGCTGAGAAGGGTCAACTTTTTCTTCTTTCTTCTCTTCCTCCTTTCCTGTTATCCTCCCTTTCTCCCTCCATTCTTTACTTTCTTTATTTTACTTTCTCTATTACACTTCTAGCCCCCATGTCTTTAATCTAAAGATTTGCACATTTAAAGTAATTGTACTTATGATTGGCATGTGGGGGTAAGAAGAGTACTTATTTCCACTTGTTAAACCTCATCCATATCCAATTCAGCAATACATAGAAGCTAAATCTGGTTAGGAATGAAGAATAAAATTCAAGGAAGATACCAGTAGACTGATATCTCCTCTGGACAGATGCCTTCCTTTTATCAGATACCAAAGGCAGACAGTTACTACACATTCTCAGAGTTAAGACAAAAATTCATCATGTGCATACAATATTTCCCCTTTATTACGTTGGGCTCAGCACAGTGTGGCAGTACAGCCAATAGGAAAGATGGGAATGAGAAGATGCTAGTCTTTTATTTTAGATTGGGGGCATACTATTTAGCTATAGTTTTGAAATCTGGAGCTTCTTTCACTAGGGCAAACATATACATTCAATATGGTTTTCATTTCCTATTGCTTTCCCTTAGTTTTGACAGTGGATCTTCCAAACATTAGATGAAAAACAAAACAAAACTGAATTATCAAGAATCATCTATTAATGGGGGCAGAGGAAGGGAGCAGGCTAGAAGGGGTCAATGGGGTATAAAGGGGACATGTATAATACTTTTGAAACATGGAAATTGAAAATTGACCTGGAACGCATGCTGTTCCCCTGGGCAGGGTACAATGATGGCTTCCTGGGTTCTTGTCCAGGTAGATTTGAAGAATGAAGTCACAGACAAAAGGTGGTATAGGAAAAAGTGGAAATTTATTGAGAAACAAGCACAGAATCCCACGTGGGGAGGGAGCAAGAGAACCTCACTAAGTCCCTTATTTTCTAAGGTTTATAAAGGCTGCAGTTCTGTGTGTCTTGATATCCCCTCTGATTGGTCACTATAGCAGATCCAGAGCCCAAATCTCGAGTGAGGTTCCCCTCTTCTTCTCCCTTATTGTTTTTCTATTCCCTCTGGCCTGCCTCTTCCCTCTCTGAATGAGTGGCTTCCTTTCCTTTATTCTGTGAATGTATACATTCTGGCAGCTCCCTTATTCTGTGAATGTATACCTTCTGCAGCTCTATTATTCTGTGAATGTTTACCTTTGGGCAGCTCCCAGCTTTGCAGCCCTGTGGTTCTCTCCCATGGACCCCCTAATTCCTAAAACTTCCTAAACCTGCCTATTTTATCCCTAAAAATTCTTTTCACTTTCAACAATAAAGATTTTTTTAAAAAAAGAATCATCTGTTGAACATCCAATTGCATATGTCACTGACATACTGATAGCTTTCACAACAAGCACACCTTAAACAAAAGTTTTTAGTATGGAATATTTCAAAGATACACAAAAATAGTGAGGATGGACCTAATCCCAACTTTAGTATTTATCCACTCATGGCCAAATTTGATTGATAAACTCTCACCACTTTCCATTACGCTAAATTATTTTGAAGCAAATAGTTATCTCAGCATCGTATCTATCAGTATTTCTATATGAATAGCCAAAGGATAAGAATTCTTTTAAAACAATGTAACTACTATGCCATTATTACACCTAAAAATTAACAATAATTTCTTAATATTACCAAACATTGTCAGTGTTCAAATTTACTCCAGTGTTTTATAGTTTTAAGTATACAAGTATTTCATCTCCTTAGTAAGTTTATTCTTATTTTATTCTTTTTGTTGCTATTGTAAATGGGATTGTTTATCTAATTTTATTTTCAGAAAGTTTGTTTTTAGTATATAGAAATGCAACTAATTTTTACTTGCTAATTTTGTAAGCTAAACATTTACTAAATTTGTTTATTAGTTATAACAGTTTTTTATTGAGTCTTTGGGATTTTCCATATATAAGATCTTGTCATCTGCAAACGAGGACAATTTTATTTCTTCCTTTCTCATTTGGATGCCGTTTATTTCTTTATCTTGTCTACTAGCTATGGGTAGGATTTCTAATACTATACTGAATAGAAGTGGCAAGAGTGACATCCTTGCCTTGTTCTTTTTAAAAAATATACTTTTATTTATTTCAAAGAGGAAGGAAGAGCAAGAGAGAGAGATAAAAAACATCAATAATGAAAGAGAATCATTGTTTAGCTGCCTCCTGCATGCCCCACACTGGGGATTAAGCCCGCAACCCAGGCATATGGCCTGACTGGGAATCAAATTGTGACCTCCTAGTTCATATGTCCATGCTCAACCACTGAGCCATGCCAACCAGGCTCCTTGCCTTGTTCTTGATCCTAGAGGAAAAGCTTTCAGTTTTTCACCACTGAGTTAGTGTTAGCTGTGGGCTTTCATATATTGCCTTTATTGTGTTGAGACCTTTTTTCATGGAAGAGTGTTAAATTTGTCACATGCTTTCTCTCCATCCATTGAGATAACCATGTGACTTTTATCCTTTATTTTGTTAATGTGGTGTATCAAATTAATTCATTTTCATATATTGAGCTTTCCTTGCACTCCAGGGATAAATCCCATTTGGTTTTAGTGATTCTTTTAATGTACTACTGGATTAGGTTTGCTAGTATTTTGTTGAGGATTTTTTGCATCTATATTCATCTGTCCATACAATCCTATCAGCATTTCCAATGTACAACAAAGAAAACCAGTGCTGAGAATTGTGCTCTGAATAAAAGATTGTATGGCCACATGAATTTAAAAAACTCTGAGTAACAAATACACTTTTAGTGATTCCCAATGTACAAAATACAGTTTCTGAGAAGTCCTAAACAAACCATACTAAATTGTTAGTTAAATTCAGTATTTGACTATGAACACTTTTCTTTTTCCTAATAATTCTTTGGAGAATCCAAACTCTACTAAGCTATACTTAGAGTCAGAAGTACTGGAAGCTTCACCAGTTAAATAGGCATATATCTATGGAGAAGTTGCCTCACCTCTGTGGGCACAAATTTCCTCATTTATAAAATAAAAATTTGGCTAGATGTTCCTTAAAGTCTGTTTTATGTATAAATGTTTTATGACTCTAAAGATAACAGTAATTTGAAGATCATAGTGTTAGTGAAAATTATAGAGGATACTAGCCACCAAGCTCCAAAGAAGCCCCAAATAGCCCTTGTAGAGAGTCACATGAAGAAGCCCATGTGGAGAGACACAGAGGTTCTTAGCCAATAGCCAGCATCAACTATTGGCCGGAATTCTCTCTCTTGCTATATATGTATATGCTACATGTATATGTATATGTATAACCCAAATATGTGGAGACATAGAGATCCACAAAAATCTGTTTTGTGGATCACAAATCCTCTATAACCTTGTGGTCATGTGTAGGAAATAAGGATGCTGGAGTAAAAGATGTCCTCAATGAGGCAAGTAGAGAGGAAAGTATCCTTTATTTTTTTATTTTTTAAAAATATGTTTTATTGATTTTTTACAGAGAGGAAGGGAGAGGGATAGAGAGTTAGAAACATCGATGAGAGAGAAACATCGATCAGCTGCCTCCTGCACACCCACCACTGGGGATGTGCACGCAACCAAGGTACATGCCCTTGACCGGAATCGAACCTGGGACCTTTCAGTCTGCCTGCCGACGCTCTATCCACTGAGCCAAACCAGTTAGGGTGGAAAGTATCCTTTAAGATGGACTTACTCATTAATGTGAAAAATCATTTACAATTTAGCATAAATTAGAAGTGAAAGCTGGAAGGAGAGAAATCCTTGGATTTTTTCCACCTGCTCATCTAGCCAGTGAACTTCATGGACAGTTATGCATTCAGGCTTCTTTGTCATGTAAGCCCTCTCTGTGCTACATATGGTGATCTGAGCTGGCCGTCTGGGATGTGACTCCTGCTTCAAGAGTAATAATAAAGTTTCTAGCACTCACTGTAGCTGTGGGAAGCAGACTGTTGTTGAAGTGTTATTATTAATGAAAATTACTGCTGGACAGCTTGAACTAGAGGATAATTTATTCTCCGTGAACTTCTAATTGCAGTAAAATGGTTCATTCACAGCCACACTTGTCCATCTTGTTTGTTCCTGTCGTTCAGGCATGGTTGGCTGTAATGAATTAAGGCAGAACTGCACAAGCTGCACCAGAAACAGAAGTCCGCATTTCTGGAGACACTGTGATACTGGTCAGAAAGGTTTAACCCATAAAAGAGAGGCTTGGGAAATGGTAAAACACATTCCAGCATGCTCATGGGGTCATAATCCATTCGTATGAAACGAGGCACCTACTGTGCGCAATGCAGTATGTCAAAATGGGAAGTCAGTGTTTCCAGATGGCCTCTCACTGTTCTCGCTTATGAAGCTCACACTTCCTTTCCACATTTCTGATAGAGAGGTCTTTCCCTTATTTTTTAAATTTAGCATATTCTTTCCACTCTATCATCTTGCTTTAAGAGATTGCTTTGGGAAAATGAAAATTGTCCATGATGATAAAATGTATATTTTCTTAGTAGTATCTTTGATGTTACAGTGTCTTCCTCCTGATTTTTGCCACATTTCATCCTCACATTGATTCCATTTTCCTCCATCTTTTATGCCTGGCAGAATTGTTCCTTTCTCTTTGCATAAATGTCACTAAATGTGCTCCTGACTTGCTGCTACCACAGTAATAGGCATTTGTCATAGGCTATTGACTCATTACTGTATTTATATGAGGTTTGGTCACTTGTGGTTTAGCAGGCTTAAGAAACAACCTGATTCCCAGCCAGTAAATGGATTCAAACCTGTCTAAGATGGATGATAGATTAGGGTTTGGGTGCTGTCATTATTTAATACTTAGTACAGTCTCTGAGTGAACTAGTGACAGTGTATCACCTTGGAATGTGATCTTGGCTGTCAAATAGCATCCATTCTAGACAACCTTAGTGGGACACACAGCGAGAGAGAGAGAGAGAGAGAGAGAGAGAGAGAGAGAGAGAGAGAGAAAGAAAGAGGCAGAGAGATACAGAGAGACCACATCTTGCCATCACAATCCATGATGATCCTTGACAATTTTGCACTCACTGGAGAACAGGCCTGGAGGAATTCCAGGGGATGCCTGTGTAAATGCTAAGGAAGTGGAGAGCCTAGTTGACCTCAGATTCCCATCTTGATCCAATGATGACTGTTTTATTTGAGGAAAAGATGGTTTACATTGTGATTTAAAGAGCACTAAAAAAGTACCCATACAACCATTCTTAGATGTACTCACTCCCACAGAACCAGAAATTCTGCCTTTAGAGTTATACCTCTGAGTTTAAGCAGAAGACAGTAATTATCCACAAAAGGGGAGGGCATACTATAGAGATATTAAGAATCGCTATTGTTTCAATCCAGCAGTTACTGGATGGAAGGAGTTGTATTCTTGTTTATTGGGACAGAAAAAGGCTGAAATTCCTCCTGAGAATATTATAAGTATACTAGAGGCCTGGTGCACGACATTCGTGCACTGGGGGTGGGGGGGGGTGGGGGTCCCTCAGCCCGACTGCACCCTCTCCAATCTGGGAGCCCTCAGGGGGGCCCTCTCCAGTTCAGGAGTTTCTGTCTGTCTTTGCAATCATATGAGCGAATTGTCTGAGACCCCCCAACTCAGTTTGGTTTGTTGCTCACAGAATAATAGAGGCATTTTCTTTTCTTTGCTTCATTGGTGGAGATTTCCTGGAAGTTTTAGGATATCTCCCCTTTAATTTTTCCTAGACACTCTGATTTTACTTATGTCTCTCATCTTTGCTTATCCTCCATCCCCCACCTCAATAGTAACTTGCTCCAGGCTCACTTTGCTCTAGTGTCTAGGAGATCCATCTGCCACCAGAACTATGATTCCCAGCATTCCTAGTGCTCCCTGCACTCTGGGCTTCTGCTTCCAGTCCTGGGGCTGCCACCAGAACTACTATTCCCAGAATTCCTAGTGCTCCCCGTGCTCTTGGTTTTCCCTTCCTGCTCTGTCTTTGTTCCATGACCTCCCACTCTGCCAAGTCCTCCAAGCCTCCAGGCTCCCTCTCTGCTCTCTGTCTGGTGGCTTGGGGAGCCAAGTTCCCCAAGCTGCTCCACTCTCCGCTGGCTCTCCCACCCTGCTCTCTACCCGGTGGCTTCGGGGGTGTGGCTCTCTCGGTCGCTGGGAGTGACCGAGGCAGCCACACTCTGCAAGCCTCCAGCTCTCCTGCTCTGCTCTCCACCCGGTGGCTTGGGGGAGTGACTGAGGGAGCCACATCTCCCCAAGACACCAGCTCTCCTGCTCTGCTCTCTGCCCAGTGCCTGTGTATGCAAATTAACCTGCCATCTTTGTTGGGTCAATTTGCATACCCACTCCTGATCGGCTGGTGAGCATAGTGGGGACGGTCAATTTACATATTTCTCTTTTATTATATAGGATTATAGACAATAGCTGTAATAGACGCAATTATGTAGAAAGGGCTAGCCCCTGGATTTGATAGCCAGACTCTTGGTCAAAATATTTACTTTGTCCATAGTGCTCATATAATCTTTGAAAACTGCTCATTGCTGGACTGGTTCAAGTAATAATGCTAAAGTTCTGTTCTCATAGAACAAGGAAACTTGACTGTTTTCAGAAGGGGTAATTCTCCTTCCTTCAATTTGTGAATCACACAATATTAACAGGAAACTTTTGGGAATCATGAGCTGTTTTTTTTTTTTTTTGGTGATACCATTAATCTAATAGTCAATAAAACACTTTCAGAAACCAAGAGAATTAGAGGTTGGTCAGGGAGGAATGAATGCTATAAATCAAGATTACCTGAAGGGGATATGAGAGATAAGGGATTAAGCCAAGTACAGAGATAGCAAGGGGAAATATCCAAGAGCTTGGACAGATTTACCAATTTCTAGAAGTGGATTTCCGAGTGCTTTTCAAAAAAAATAAAGAAAAAATAACTCTGATGAAAACATTTTCATATAATAAGAAATGGTTTCCTTAATTTTGTGTACGGCCTCAATATAGGGGCTTCTGGCTGCATTGGACGGCAGTGTTACAAGAAAGAAAGAGGAGAGAGATGTCCCTATCAGAAGCAGATGGGGTCAGACCTGTGCTCTGCAGGTCACAGACAACAATCCCAAATCCCCTGCCTTTCAGGTCTCAGCCATGGACAGAAATAGAGCACAGAAGGCGCTTATTAGGGAAGGCTTCATTTCCCCAATCTTTTCCAAGTGAAAAATAGAGCAAATGAGTGGCTGGGTGCAGACCCTTGGCACCGAGTGCCTGGGAGTAAATGGAACACCACAGGGACACAGAACCTTGCCCGCCGCTGATCATATTACCAGGGAAGTACAGTACAGACCCAGCAGGCTTCTGCAAACAACGCATCCCTTTAAGTTAATTGGTGTTATAGAGAAGCTGAAATGCTCAGCTTATTTACAAAGCTACAGATTTATGTAAAGCAAAACCAATTACACTTAATGCCTAAACTATTCCAGGTGCTCAGTGATAATGTTGCTAGGCACTAGAGGAGAAACTGCTGTTTGGATGCATCCCGTTCCGAATGGAAGCATGTGTACTTACTGCAATTTAGCTAATCACGAGTGTCAACCTCAGTGTGAGAATTCTAAGCTCTTAGGATGTTTGCTTTGGGTCCACTTTATAATCCTGTAGATCTCTTTTCATCTCGAAGGACGAGTGAAAGCAGAATGAGCACTTTTTTTCTGTCATGATGTAGAAATTAAGAGAGGAAGGCACATTTGGGGGGAACAAACAAAATAAGGCCCTTTTTCTAATGATGAGAGAGACTGTTCGAGCTTCGCATGTGTACTAAGGTGAAGTGTTTACTAGTAAAGTTGTCTTGATCTTTTGGGTGTTCATTAAACTCAAGTTGCAAACTTGGCATTTAACCCTCTGTAACAAAGAAAGCATCTATGGCCTCTCAGGGGTTGGCCTCACTGTTTTGTCAGAGAACAAATGCTAGAAGATGACTGGAAGCAATAATTGGGCAAGAATTGTTGTCCGTAAGAGCTAGGTGTTTTCTTTTTTTCCACTTGTCTCTAAAACAAGCCAATGAACAAAATATTGTTTGAGTAAGAGAAACACCTGGTGCTTTACAGCTGCTCTTTTGCAATAAAAAATGCATATCATTCCTAATCAAGATGAATAAATGTTTTATTCTACAGATCTAAAATAATTTAGGTATACACAAGGGAGAGCGCTTAATTGCAGAATCATTTGCAATCGGCTGATAAACCCGCCTATCCTATCCAACATGAACTGTCCTGGAAGGCAGTGGTGCTTACACAAACTTTGGGGAACTTAACAAATAATATAGATGTGTTTGTTTAAACCACTGATTCTTGGAAAAAGATTGGGGTTAAGGCAGTCTGTGGTAGGAGCCAGAAGGTTCTCCTTAAGCAGGTGGTCTTCAATCAAAATTGGACATGCACTGCTACAAAGATATGGGGTGGTAGTTTTATTTACTTTTTTTAGAAAACGAGCTTTCACATATTTTTGCCTATATAGGAAAAATCTCTCTTGGAAGACATTTTTCTGAATGTGTTTGAATTGGTAGCAATGGTGACTCAAAGATGCCATTTGGGTTAGGAAGCAGTGGTTCTCAACCTTCTGGCCCTTTAAATACAGTTTCTCATGTTGTGACCCAGCCATAAAATTATTTTCGTTGCTACTTCATAAATGTAATGTTGCTACTGTAATGAATCATAATGTAAATATCTGATATGCAGGATGGTCTTAGGCAACCCCTGTGAAAGGGTCGTTCAACCGCCAAAGGGATCGCGACCCACAGGTTGAGAACCACTGGGGGATCCTGTAAGCATCTCTATTTGATTTGACTTGTTGCTCTCCTCTCAGCACTCATTTAACCTTCCTTAATTTTTTTCTTTCCTTTAAGCTCAGTATTTGTACCACTTACATTCATTTTATAACTTCTTCAGCATGTGGGTATCTGCTCTTTGTTAAAATTCTTTATTTTAGTAACATTGCGTTTCAATTCTGAGAAAATTTCCTTAGTTCACATCTTGATAGTGTAACATCAAGATCCACTATAGTCAAATCACACGTAGATTTAGTATTTTCTCAGACATAGTATACGATTGCAATGCCTGGCATATAATAAATGCTCAATAAATATATTAAAAGGAAGAATATAACTAACATACTGTTATTTTGATTTTAATGGCACATTTACTAAACTCCAAAAAATATCACATATGTTGCTTATAATGGTTGAACCATTGTAAGAAGTTGTGAAATATTATGATGTATGGGAAATTGTCATTTTGTTGTTGTATTCACTTAGACTTTGAAATTATTGTATTCTAATTGATAGCATATGAACGCAAAATCATACTAATTTATTAGAGTCATAATTAGTCTTTGTAAATGTACACAAATAGTATTCATAAAGGCACTCCATACATATCAGCTCAAACTAAAATGCATAAAGTGTTCAGCTGAGGAAAACAATGAATACTTTGCTCATAAGACAGGTGGAATCAAATATAGTTTCATAGGGCTGTCTCCCAGAGATCAATACTGGAAGAAAATTCCCGTGTACTGCCATAAAATTTCAGAGACTTTTCATGGAGGAGAAGTGTTTCTTCAAGATGACTTTCACTAATGTTCCCGGCGTTAAAATGATTTAGATTACAATATCTAAAAAAGAAAGAAAGAAGGCTTTTTTTAGGACCAGATGTATATGACTTGATAAATCATTTGCGTTTCTCCTGTGCTTGTGTACCTTTTATTACGGGGCCATAGATACTGGCACAACAGTGATGATTATTTAAGAGGACTGCTCACCAAAAAGTCTTTTATAACCAAGGAAAGGAGGTTTAGTGAAGGTGTCTCACAAAGACCTTTAGGTGGCGCTCTTTCACAACATGCAGTGGGTCTGACAGTGAGAAAGTGAAATGTGAGACCCTGTCACCTTTACAGATTTTGAGGCAGCCAGGTTGACAGAAAGGTTCATCAGATGCACGGGGGATTTGTAAAGTTGGTGCTGAGACTATGTGGAAAACATCATTGTTGAAGAAGAAATCCATGAATATATTTCTAGAATGTGTGCCTTCTTCCTTGATCCAAGAAAGACCTGGCTTTCCTGAGTGTCTTCAAAGTGCCAAGTACCATGCTCGGGTACTAACTATACTCACCCCAACTTACTGAATTTTCACGACAGCCCTGGAAAGATGGAATCATCCCATTTCACAGGTATGGAAACTGAGGTTCTAAGAGGTGAGATAACTTGCTTAGGGTTCATATGAATAGTAGTTGGCAGAGTCTGGATTTGGAATCAGAACTCATTGTTACTTGGAGTCCTGGCCTTTTCCTTCTATGTCATGCTGCCTCTAAAGACAAACTATTTTCTTAAACACTTTTGAGTAAGCCTCAGGAGGATAGGAATCTAAGACTGCTTTATTTACTGCTTTTTCCTAGTGCCTTGACCAGTGCCTGGTACATAGCAAATGCCCGATATATATTTATTGAATAAACAAGTGAATATGGATTATAAGTCCAATTTTATCAAGAACATATAAATTTCTGGGATCAGACATCTATTTTTCGACTTGTGAAGGTTTTCAAAGCTGATTTCACCTTCTTTTCCTTCCCAATATGTTGCTAAAAATAGCTGTAAGAGAAGAATATTCATGGTCATTTATATCTGACTTAAGTCACTTTCGATTGTTATAGGTTATACACAAAAGATCACTGCATCATTGGCAAAATAAGTGCAGTGATAGATATAAACTTAATAAGATGTGTTTACAACATCCTATATAATAAAAGCCTAATATACAAATCAACTGAATGGCAGATGATTGGTCGCTATGACACGCACCGACCACCAGGGGGGCAGATGCTCAACACAGGAGCTGCCCCCTGGTGGTCTGTGCTCTCCCACAGGGGGAGCACCACTCAGCTAGAAGCCAGGCTCATGGCTGGCAAGCACAGCGGCGGTGGCAGGAGCTTCTCCCACCTCCACAGCAGCGCTAAGGCTGTTCGACTGATGGTATAGGCCTACTCCCCGCGGGCCTGAGCCATCAGTTGGACATCCCCTGAGGGCTCCTGGACTGCGAGAGGGTGCAGGCCAGTGCTGAGGGACCGCTCCCCCCCCCCCAGAGTGCACGAATTTCATGCACCGGGCCTCTAGTTGATTATAAAACAAACACCCTTTTGCCACCTCCCCTGGAAACATCTATACATTGGGGCCTTGACTTACGAGTGTCCCGACTAATGAGTTTTTCGAGATATGAGCCGTCTCTCGGCCGATTTTTTGCTTTGAGTTGCGAGCTAAAATTCAGGTTACGAGCCAGCTTCAGATACCCCACTGCTAGTTGGCGTAGCGAATGTCACAGTGAATGCCACAACATCAGCCCAGCATCACGTGTCTCACTCGTTCACTTTATGATTTGACATATGAGTAATTTGAGTTATGAGCTCTATCACGGAATGAATTAAACTTGTAAGTCAAGGTCCCACTGTAATACCTTTTAATGTTAGCATCCAATGAGGGATAGGTATTTATGCTAAGTACTACAGATATGTTTATCTAATACTTTTCAGCAAGAAGAAGAGATTTTTTTTATCTGCCTACTTATTTCATCTACAACCTGGAGAGCCTCAGATATGACATGTCACTATTTCTCTATTTCAGATTTATTTGAGGAGACTCTATACGAAGTCAGGGAGCTCTTGTTTTTTGTTTGTTTATTATTGTTTTTGCTTTTGTTGTTTTTTGTACAAATTAAAGGTAAGTTTGGCCTGACATTTATGGGTAATTTATAACTGATATCTCAGTGACCCTGACAAGATTAGGATGGATTTTGGACTTATGCCAGGATGGCATCACACTGGATCCTTATGCAAGGTGGTAGGGGTACCATCTGGTGCTAACACAGACCTAATGACACCTGTATATTGATGAGGATGCTGTTTCATAATTATCCACTGTCCTCAAAATCTTGGGGGAAAAGAATAGGTCAGGACTTTCCTGTTCTTGATAGATGTGCCATTGCTGTTATCTGGCTCTGAACACCTTTGGGTTTGGTAAAAATTGAATTGTGATTGGATGTGTATTGTGATCAAACACTATCTGACTCATAAACAATGTTTCCACAGTACTGTCCCTGAGACACCTGTGTTTTCTCCTGTTTCTTTGCATACTTGTTGTTTGTTAGCATTTGACAATAAAAATCAGTATAGAAATAAATCAGAGTCATGCACTCCTCCCTGAGGTCACTATATTCCCACCTTAACTTCCATACAGTTTCTTGCCTAGATCTTCTGAGTTGGTCCATTTTATCTCAATGGGCAACACATACCCAAGGCAATATGTGCCTTTGCTCTAAGAGTTGGTTCTAGCTATTTAATCTCTGTAGGCAAGTTTTCCAGACTCTTTTCTTCTAATATGTGACACTCATTCTTTCCCTTTGGAGTGGCTGATTAACAGATGATGGTGGTTATAGTCACTTTAATGGAAGGGACTGGTTTCCTATCTACCTACCAGAGTGAAGGGGTTGTGAGAAAGAGAGAGAGAGAGGAGAGAGAGAGAGAGAGAGAGAGAGAGAGAGAGAGAGAGAGAGAGAGAGAGAGAGAGAGAGAGAGAGAAGGGAGGAAGGGAGGGAGGGGAGAGAGAGAGAGAGAGAGAGAGAGAGAGAGAGAGAGAGAGAGGAGAGAAGAGAGAGAATTTGTTGTTCCACTTAGTTATGCATTCATTGGTTGACTCTGATAGGGGATTGAATCTGCAACCTTGGCATGTTGAGATGATGCTCTAACCAACCAAGTTACCTGGCCAGGGCTCTTACTTTAGTTTTTTAAGTACAGTGTAACAGGAGGTGGTAGATATAAAATGAGGTTATCTGTGTGTATCTAGCATGCTGACTAAGACACAGGAATGCTCAACACATGGAAAATTATTTTTTTCTCCTTTTTGCTCATTTTATCCTCTCTCTCTTTCTTTCCTTCCCTTTAAAAGTATGCATTAAAAGAGAAAAGAGATGAAGAAGATTTAGTAAGAATCAAATTCTTTCTAAATAAACCCTATATTATCATTTAGTTCGTTCTCACCTTTGGTTCCTCTAATCTCTGGTGTTCTCTATATTTTTATTTTTGCCTCCTCTGAATCCCACTTCTTTATAGTAACTCATTTGCTTGACAACCAAAGAGAAAGAATCACACATATTTTAATTTAAGCCCTGGATGTTAGCTTCATGTAGACTGGTGCTTTGCTTTTTTAATTCTATTTTTCTAGTTTCTGGAACAGTGCTTAGTAAGTTGGTTGAATGAGTGGATGAATAAATGAGTGAGTGAGTAACTCCCTGAGCTAATAGTCTCTGGTCCCAGTGCCAGTTCTACCTGAACTCAGCTCAGAATCACGGTCATCTTGGCCACAACTCAGCATGAGTCTACAGCCGTGGGCAAACTACGGTCCGCGGGCCGGATCCGGCCCGTTTGAAATGAATAAAACTAAAAAAAAAGAGACCGTACCCTTTTATGTAATGATGTTTACTTTGAATTTATATTAGTTCACACAAACACTCCATCCATGCTTTTGTTCTGGCCCTCCGGTCCAGTTTAAGAACCCATTGTGGCCCTCGAGTCGAAAAGTTTGCCCACCCCTGGTCTAGAAGAATAAAAAGGAGGAAAAGGGGAGCATAAAGCAGAGCATGAGGCCATTATTAATATTACTAACTTTCTGAGCACTTACTCATCCTTACAATTTTACAATTGCTACTCTTATTGTTTCCATTTTATAAAAGAAAAAACTGAGGTTTAGCAAGGTTAAACAGCTTGCTGAAGTTAGTACAGCTAAGTTGTGGGTTTGAATTCAACTGGGCTGACCCTAGAGATTGCCTATTCAACTACTCCAAAACAGACAAGGGTCAAATCTTACAGTGGGAGAAAAAGTGAAAATTGAGAAATAGTACAGGCTTGTGAGAATCAGCAGATGGGCATCAGTTATGTGTTTGGAGCCAATGGATGAAGGGGAAAGGGGCCTTGCTTCAGCTTCCGTTTTTGTTGCTGAGTCTATTTTTACTACAAAGCTGAGGACATTCTTGCTGGGTCCTTTTGCAAGACTGAATTTCTTATTTTATTTTTAATTTCAGAATGAAATAGGCATTTTAGGGAAATCATACATCGTGGAGGGTCAATTTGACAACATACACTGTGGAAGGAAAGGAATGATGAAACTCATGTAGCCATTCAGATTTTTTTTCATTTGATTTTTGCCTCTTTATTTTATTTTTATTAAATATATTGGGGTGACATAGGTTAAGAAAATTATATAAGTTTTAAGTATACAATTCTATGATACATCCTCTGTATGATTTGGCCATTAATCCTGCCTCTCTCTTATACTGGACCATATGCTCCATGAGAGCAGGATTATAGGTGGCACTCTGCATAATTGACTTACTGACTTTGTATTTTCTAGTTGACCACAGTACCTATCACATGACTGATGTTCCAAAGGAAACTTATTAGATGGGTAAAAGGATGCTTTAGGCAAGGGAGAAGGGATAATGGTTGGGATAAACACGATCAAATGGATAAGTGAATGGAGGGAAGTGAGGAAAACAAAGATCTGTTTCGTTCCCGCTATGTGGCAGATATTATGCTTGACCCTTTATAAGAAATTATCTCCCTAAGGCCCATAAGAGGTCATTATTATTGTCTTTATTTTTACATGTGTAGGAACAGGAGAGAGAGAGAGAGAGAGAGAGAGAGAGAGAGAGAGAGAGAGAGAGAGAAAGAGAGAGAGAGAGATGCATGCACTGGCAATCGATGAATGGTAGATGAAACCTATTAAGCCAGTGAAGGGTCTCAGGTGACTGGCTAAATGATTTTTCCCAGTTTGTTATTGACCTTGAAATGGTCACTGCTGATTCAAAGGCCTGAATGGAATCGGAATCTTAAGCATCATTAGATTTCTAGCTATTTATTTAATGATACTTGCTTTTAATGATAATGATTCATTCTCTTTTATTATCAATATAGTTATTTCTAATTCTAAAGTAGTACTATGTAATGGAGGAAGAAAGTTTGCTTTAGAACATCTTGTAGAATCAACTAAAGAACTGTTTTTATTATAAGGATCGATGAAAAAAGTGAATTCTAAATGGGACATTTCTGGCTCTGAATGATCTGTTAGATTTCTCTAATATGCTAATTTGTCCAGTCATGGCATACAGGATTCCTTTTGGCTCAGTGATGGTTCCCAGGTCAATATTTCACGAACTCAGAAATTTTCCGTCTTATCACACACATACTTACCTTTGTGAAATACTCCAGAATCCCAGGATGTTCAACAACGTTAATGATGCCAAGAAGAAGAAGAAGCTCTCTAAATTGCCTTTGTCTAATGCGTTTGGAAACCAATTGCCTGTTTGGAATAAGTGTAATTGTTATTCAACAGCAGAGTTGTAAGTTCTGTGAATATTTTATCATTCCATGATTCATAGAGCTTTATTCGCTTCAATAATACCTACAAAGCAAAAAAGCTCATCTGAAACTCATTGTCAAAATTTATTTAATTCTGTAAATAACAGTAAAATGACAAGCAAAGCACCCAAGGTCAGAAAAACTTAATTTACATAACACAGTGTAGGTGCCAGAAGAACTGGGCTGTAAAAGTAACCCTGATTATCCTATTAATTTGCAGGAACCATGTTTGTCTTATTCCTGTCTAGTATGCAGAATAGTGGCTGGTATGTAGGGATTGTTTAGTAAATATACATTAAATGAATGAAAAATATTTGCCATGACCAGGTAGTCTGTTGCATATGCTAATTGTAAGGTTATCAAGATAATATGTATAGATGCCAGATGTTACATTATTTTGATAACTTAGATAAATCTAGTGTTATTATAATTACTGGCAATCTAGTTGTCAGGAAGATATTTTTTTGAACTGATAATTAATTCCTTCAATTTAATACTTCTACATACTTCCTTTTGATCAAACTGGTGATGGTTACATTAAATTTACATTAAATATGTAAATATGAAATTATTTAGGATTCAAGGTAATTGTTTTTATTTTGCTCCTAAATTTTGACCTTTGCTTTGGATCTTTGCTATAACTCTCTCTCTCATTCCATATCCAAATCTCTATCTCTATCTCTATCTCTATCTCTATCTCTATCTATCTCTAATCTCTATCTCTGTCTTTCTATCTCTATCTTTCTATCTCTATTATCTCTATCTCTGTCTATATCTATATAATCTATTTACATCTGTATCAGTATCTCTATCTGTGTATCATCTCTTTCTCTACACAGTTTTTCTTCAGCGAGTTTGAGATATTATTTAATCCATTGTATGAAATATACTGTATTATATTATATATACAACAGTTATTCTATGTAATGCTTTTAAAACAGCAATGGGATCTTAGTATCAACAAATATATTACAGATATATAGTATTTCAGAATGTTTAAAAGGGTGTTCAAAAGGTAAACTCTCTCTTCACACAGAGAGCTTCAATTCAATTGGGGTTCTACATGTGCAGAATATTTTCAAATAATGAGAACAGAAATTGATCATCTCTGAAAAGTCAGATGTCAAGGTTTCTGGCATTTTATTATTATTATTTTAATAGAAGCAGCTTATACAATGGGTTGTGAAGAGGGTGTAGGATCAGAGCAATCAGTCTATATGCCAATAGACTTGATTTTCAGTGCCATCATTGGCACATGGATTGTGGGTTGCTTCCTGAACTAGAAAATGGTTCTTGGCCTCTCCCTTGACAGTGCATACTTTTAAATGGGATTTGAATTAAATGCTCTGTTCAAGGTTGATAGTCAGCAAGTGCATAAGTATGACAGTTGTGATTAATTGTGCCACTTCCCATTTAAAGCTGTTTCTCCTCTGTCATTTAACTTCTCAATGACTATTATTATGGATCAACCATGAAAATTAGCTTTTGTCCATTATAGTCTTGGACCTATAAATGAAATGTGGTATTGAGTTTAAAGCTATTTTGTAAGTTCTACTTTCCCATTTTATTAATTTGTGTTCCATTACAATAGAAATTTATGGCTTTACTGCTATATTGACATGATGCCTTCATCTGATATTTAGGAGCAGTTTCACTGAATGTTTCTCTCTATATTTGGCCATTGAATATTTCGTAGCCCTCTTAATGTGTGTGTGTGTGTAGTGTGTGTAGTGTATGTGTGTGTGTGTGTGTGTAGAAACAAAGCATTTGATTGTACTTAAATGGGGGGAGTTGGAGTGGAAGTCCACGTTGAGATAACATCACACATATTTCCAGAAAGAACTAATCCATCCTGCTAAGTCTATTCGAACAGTCCTATTTTCTTATTTCTCTTGAATTAATATCCTAATCATATTTCTGCCCTTTTCATTTCACATCAGCCCTTTGCATGTCATTCGATTATATCATTTGATCACTGTGTTTCTCTGGCTAGAGTAAGTGGAGTTTGCACAGAGTATGTGATGCCTCAGAATTAACATGACATTAATTCTTCTTGGAGTATGAATTTTGGTCCGTAGTAAGTAATTGGAAAGACTATCTTTACATTATAACAAAGTCAGATGAAAGAAAAGAATATACATTTTTTAAGATATTTAAAGATAAAACAATATTTCTAAAATTGTGTAATTAGAGCAAATACTAATTTATTGGGAGATAGCACCAGACCACCGGGACATGCTAGTGAGCTTTTGTCTGTCACTGGGGATACTGAGGTGGTCACAGATGAGAAGCACTGTGATTTGGTATTATGGGCATGTGGAGTGACAGAAGGATGTCTTACTAAAAAGGCGAGAGAAAGGCAGTGGAAATTTATGGCTAACACAAAATAATCTCTGAGTGGAGTTATTTAAAAATAAAATGAAAGATTGCTGTATCAACTATCCAAACTCCTGATAACATTTGTATATTCCTCCTTAAATATAATTTTCAGAGTTCAGCTTTCTTCCTCATGCTGATATTCATGCTAACCCTATATTTTTGCCTTACTTAGCTATAATTTAACATTCTCTGTGTAGCTAATTTACAAGCTGAGCTTCAAGGTAAAGAGAACCATCACCTGAATTGATAGTGTGGAAGAAACATTAGCATCAAATTGGAAAGAGAGGTTCTTTATAAAACCTATAGTTGCTTTATTTATATAGAGATTATCTATCTATACAAAAAGATAGCATTTGGGTATAAAAAAAAGCTATAGAAAGAGCATGGGCTTCAGAGTCAGAGAGTCTTTGGATGTCAATATTGTCTATTATTTAACAGTTTTGTTGTTGGGCATTTGCCCAACTCGACCACTTTAGCCTCGATTTCTCTTTTCTAAAATGACAATAATAGCTCTCTCACTGAGCTGTTATGGGAAGTAAAAGAGATAATAGATGTCAACAATTGAACACAGAGGAGGCAGTCCATAACATTAGATTATCTCCTCCCATCCTAACTTTTAAGATAACTCATCCAAAATCAGGTAGCCTGAGCTTGATCTTGGGCCCGTTACCTGTCAGGTATTTCTTCATGTTCTGTGTGCTACACTTTTTTCTTTTTATCATTATCCCAGGACTGGTTGTAAAATGTTCCATTTAACATTGTCAGTTGACTCAGCTCTTAGGTACTATAATTTTATTTTAGTAGCTTATAAACTTTTATTGTCATAATTCACATTTGTGCCATTTTTCATCTGCCATTTCTAGTAGCTGATGGAAATCAGGAGTATCCTTGCAAAAGGAGATAAAGAGAACACTTTAGGTCTAGAATGGAACTAACTAAACTTCTTCAAATCTTAGGTTGGTTGGATAGGAAGATTAACAACATGAGAAAAAAATGTGCCCTATAAAGAGTCTGGGGAACAGTAAGTGACATTTGTTAATGCTCACAGTGAACCCATTAAACATTTTAATGTTATAACTAGCTAGTTAATAATGAGTTTAGATCACAGAAGTCCCCCAAATATTTCTTGTCCAATTAGAGTTATTTGTTAATTTTAAAAGAAACCCCAAAAACTAATTTGAAAGAATATATACACCTCTATGTTCACTGCAGCGTTATTTAATATAGCCAAGATTTGGAAGCAGCCCAAGTGCCCATCAGTTGATGAGTGGATATAAAACTTGTGGTACATGTATACAATGGAATACTACTCACCATGAACAAAGAGAAGGAACTCTTACCTTTTGCAAGAGCATTTATGGACCTGGAGAATATTATGCTAAATGAAATAAGCCAGTCAGAGAAAGACAAGTATATGATTTTGCTTATATGTGGAATCTAGTGAACAAAATAAACTAATTCATGTACTTGCGGCAGGGGTGAGGGGGAGTGGGCCTAAGCTGTCAGTTGGACATTCCCTGAGGGCTCTGGGACTGAGAGGGTGCAGGTTGGGCTGAGGGATCCCCCCACCCCCACCCCGAGTGCACAAATTTTGTGCACCGGGCCTCTAGTATATATATAAATTGATTTCAGAGAGGAAGAAAGTGATAGAAACATCAATGATGAGAAAGAATCATCTCCATGCATGCCTTTTATTGTGGATTGAGCCCAATTCCCTGACTGGGAATCCCCCTGACTTCCTGGTACATAGCTTGATGCTCAACCACTGAGCCATACCAACCAGGCTCAGGGTACCTTTTTATCTACTAGATGGGATGCTGCCTGGTTCACAAATCAAGCCAATTAGGTCTTCAAATTTACTCAGTTGAGTTTTGTTTGTTAACAGACTGAAAATAAATGAAGTAAATATTAACGTAAGAAAATTACAAAACAAGGCTAAGGAAAGTAAAATGAAAGGAAATAAAGATGATAGTAGAAAATCAATATATTAAAGTATAGTAGATTTAATGGGTCTAAGAGCTGATTATTACTCAAAAAAAATGTTACAACAAGAGCCCTGGACAAATCTGGTCAGAACACATAACAAAAAAATAAGAGAAGACAACAATGTTTAGTGATGAGTGTTCTATATTAATATAAAAAATCTCATAGAAATGAGATAATTACCTAGGAAAATATTAATTGCCAAAATTGAACCAAGGAGAAATGAAAAACATAATAGCAAGAAGTAGTAAGGGAAAGTTACAAAGAATTATCTGCAAAACAGACATTAGGTCCTGAATGCACCTTTCAATTTTTATGGAAGAAATGAATCTTTCCTTTAGATCTTTCCAGAGTGTAGCAAAAAGATCATCAAGTATTGATGATACCAAGTATTATTTATTTCTTGTAAGTAAAGGTGATTTAATATTTAAAAATCTATTAATTAAATATACTATATAATGTCAGGAGCAGTAAGAAAATCAAAAGGCGATCTCAAGAGCTGTTTAAGAAGCATTCAATAAAATGTAACCTGATTTGTTTAAATATCAGAAAACAAGAAATAGAAATTTTCTTGTACTAAAGAATACCTTTAAAATTATCTTTATAAATCTATAAATATGCTTATTAGAAAAATAAGAGAGATTAATATTAAGATCATAAGCAAGATAAAATGTGATTCTCTTCTGGTATTAACATTGCCCTAGAAGTTCTATGTCCTGATAAAAACACAAGACATAAGAGGTAATGTTGGAAATATGGATAAAAATTATATTTAAGCCCTGGCTGGATAGCTCAGTTGGTTAGAGCATTTCCCCGATATGTCAGGGCTGTGGGTTCAATCCTGTCAGGGCACATACCAGTACAAGAATCAACTAGTGAATGCATAAATAAGTGGAAGAGCAAATCATTCTCTCTCTCTCTCTCTCTCTTTCTTTCTCCCTCTCTCAAATAAAATTTTTAAAAAATTATATTTAAGATTAGATAATTTTGATTTAAACTAAAAGATCAACTAAAATTCTCTCATAAATTAAAAAAGTTCAGTGCAAGGTCTGGGTGGTGTGGCTCAGTGGTTGAGCATCAACCTATGAACCAGAGGTCAGGGTTCGATTCCAAGTCAGGTCATATGCCCAGGTTGCGGGCTCAATCCCCATTGTGGGACGTGCAAGAAGCAGCTGATCAATGATTCTCTCTCACCATTGATGTTTCTATCTCTCTCCTTCTCACTTCTTCTCTAAAATCAATAAAAGTATATTTTTAAAAGTTCAGTGCAAGATGAAGACAAACATTACTAATCTTATATAATAGTGATTATCTCAGTGAGTTGTGATGAGGGGAAATGATTCAGTTCATAACAGCAAAATGAAAATGAGCATAAAATGCCTACAATAACTCTGACAAGAACTGTTCAGGATATATAAGGAAAGAAGAAAATTTTACTAAACTGAATTTTTAAACATCCTATATAATAAAGCCTAGGTGGCGTTATGCCCTTGTGCGATGCCCTCATGTAACATCATCACAAGATGGCCACCATAAGATGGCCGGCAGGGGAGGGCAGTTGGGGACAAACAGGTCAGTAGGGGAGGGCAGTTGGGGGCGATCGGGCCAGCAGGGGAGTAGTTTGGTGTCAATATGGCTGGCAGGGGAGCGGTTAGGGGGCAGTCAGGCTGGCAGGCAGGTGAGTGGTTAGGAGCCAGCAGTCCTGGATTGTGAGAGGGATGTCCGACTGCCTGTGGGTCGGGCCTAAACCGACAGTTGGACATCCCCTAAGGCAGTGGTCGGCAAACTCATTAGTCAACAGAGCCAAATATCAACAATACAACGATTGAAATTTTTTTTGAGAGCCAAATTTTTTTAACTTAAACTATATAGGTAGGTACATTGTTATTAACTTAATTAGGGTATTCCTAAGGCTTAGGAAGATCCACACTCAAGGCCAAAGAACCGCATGTGGCTCGTGAGCTGTAGTTTGCTGACCACGGCCCTAAGGGGTCCCAGATTGGAGAAGGTGCAGGCTGGGCTGAGGGATACCCCCACTCCCCATGCATGAATTTCATGCACTGGGCCTCTAGTTGAATAAATAAAAAAGTTATGCTATAGGTGTTGATGGAACATGAAATATTATAAAGGCTTTATATTTTTTCTCAACTTACCAAGTTTTACTTATTAAAAATAGAATTTGGGGAAAACTGATAAAATGATTCTGAAATTCATCTAGAAATATAAACCATAGGAAATATTATTATTTTTATTACTGAAGAATAAACCATAAAGAGAAGTATAATATCTGATATGTAATTTTAATCACCAAATTGTAATAATTGCAAAAAAGGTGATACTAAATCAAGAGATAGCTGAAACTGTTGGCAGCAGATGGCATGGGTGAAATTCCTCTGATGCTAGTGGGAGTGGGGTTCTTGCAATATCTTGAGATAAAGAATTTTCTAAGACTTGCATTTCTGATTTCTTATAAAACAACAAAAAGGGAGGGTTTTTCATCACAACCAACTCTTCTTCAGCATTTGAAGACCTGGATAACAACCTCAACACTATAACTTGGAAGTTATATGCTATCTATGAAACGGAAACCCTCGTACTCTAAGTAACGATAGTAGTCTATTTTGAACCCTAAGATTCACTCACCTCAAGCGCACATGGCATTATTTTCAGTGCTACAGCATATTGCTTTCTATTCGAAGCAGATTTCTGCCATCATTATTTTAGAAGAAAAAACACAATATTTCCTCTCTTCTTTCACTAATTACTGTTTAATTTTGAACGTAATGGAAGTTTTCAAATCTGAAAATGTGCCTTTTGGAATCTTTCAAATAATAGTTGAGCACAGTAAGCAATTATTTCCCTCAGACTTGGTTAGTTTTCTTTTTTTTTTTTTAACGTTAGTTTTTCTAATGATAGTATCTATCAATAATCCAAAATTGTTGAGACAAAACTGAAATGGATTTTATACCTCAGTTTATTTTAGACACATCTATGCTTTTTGCTTGGGAGCAAAGAAGTATGCAATTAAAAAGGTGTAGCAGTCTTTCTCCAGGGGGGATGTGCTGAGGTGCCGCGGGAAATAAACCCTGTGCAGTGAAAAGAGCTTTGGTATCAGGAAGCCACCATTGCTATGTGATTTAGACAACTTATATAACCCTCTGAGCTCATTTTCTTCTTATATATGATGGGGCTACAAATATCTACCACCAAAGGATTGTTGTAAAGATTTAATGAAATAATATCTTTGTGAAATGCATATAGCAAGGTCTGCATGTAACTGACACTTAATAAATGTTAATTTCTTTCCTTCCTCCTTTCAGTAACCTGATTTAAATGCTTCATTTGAGATTCATAGCTCTCCTACCTGAGTTAATTTTTAAAACACATTAATTTTCATGATACCTGAAGGAAAGAATACCTAACAACTATATTCTACTTTGACTTTTCTGTCATTTTTTTTCATATTTATCTAGTAAGTACTCAAATGATCACCTTTATTTCACAGATGAGGAAACAGAGGCACAGGGTGGCTGAGCTGTATTTCAGAAGTCCTTTAAAGGAGATAGAACAAATGTGTTGGATAAAATGGGTGAGCTGAAATGGGTCCCAAATCTGCAAGAGCTCAGTAGTTTGCTCTCATAACATTGTCAGCATGGACACTTTAATTTGCATTTCCACTTCTTGGGAACTGTGGATTAAAATGAAGTTGGTTTGCTGTTTTGGGGGATACTGTGCCTTTCAAAATTGTAGAGAATTCACTATGCATTGTTCATCTGATCTGCACAGAGAACTGCAGGGTGATATTTGGGATAATAAGCTTTCTTATGCTGTGAGTTTCTCCTCTTGAGGAGCACTGGGAGGTAAAAACCCATCAAGATAGTGTGTTCTCATGATGATTTCAATGAATTATCATGGAAATGAGTTTTAGAAGAGAGGTAATGCTTTGTGATAATAGCCCGATAATGTCATTAGGCATGAACTGTAATTGTAATAGCATTAGTCAAATGAATATATCTGATATTAATTTCAGTGTCAACTATTTCTATAAGGTTCTTCTTGTTAATTAAATATCAGACTTGGTATTATTAATTGAGTACTTACACATAGTAGGAACCCAGTATGTATTTGTGGACTGAATTAATAAGTCAATCTCTAAGTGGAGCTACTTAAAAAAGTAAAATGTTTAATTTAAATCATTTTATGGATATAGCAGGAACTGACTTTCCCCAATATCTGCTTATTTGTAAAGTCTGTTCTCTTATTTGCAACTCCAGTTAGCTAATGGTGTAGACTTATTAATTTCAGAATTTGAGAAGAAAGCTTTTCTCATTTTTTTTTGCGCATTTGGAAAGAAATAGCCTATAAGATTTACCCCAAATTACTTTAATTCAAGAGTAGAGTAGTGTCTTTCTTCCTGTATCTTGTAGTTTTTACACCATTTAAAAATCTACTGGGTAGCTTCGTACCTGCCTTGAGCACCTGAATGTCACTGGGCAAAATAATGCTTCAGGTAGTTTGGTTATCATTCTTTATCATCACCAGTATTAACTGGAGCTTCAACACTGCCAACGATACCATTGTAATTAACTTAGTTATTAATAACAGGAAAGGAGCAAAGAGAAAGCCAGATATTCTTGGCATGTCATTTAGGCAGCTTCACCAGGAAACAACTTTACACTCCCCAGGGGTCCAACAAAAGGACTATGGATGCATGCCCAGTAAAGTAGAGGGGACTAGCGAAGGTGCTTGCTGTTAATCACACTTGGGAACAGAGATGGTTGGCCAGAATGGGTGTGGCCACTGCAAGTGGAAATTTGGGATATTTTATCCTCTGAACAAAGCAATTTGCCCTCTTGTTGCTCTTGTGCTTTTGGACTATTTTACTCTTGCTGCTTGCGGTGTGCTCTCCTGCATTTGCTGTGGACCATGTGGACCACCCCCTACACCACACACACACACACACACACACACACACACACACACACACACACGACTAATGGACTGCAACTAGCCTGATGCTGTACTGGACCCGGCTCCAATTCAGAAAGGAAAACTCTTGATGCTGATTTTGCTTCTAGCTGTACTGAAACCCTAGCTACACTTCTATGACTGGACTAAGAGAATCGGACCCTGGAAACTCAGGGGTGGAATTCCATACAAATAAAAATCACTCATTTTCCTATGCAAGTCTCAGAAAATTTATTGGGGAAAAGGACCCCCCACTTCATCCGTTATCACCAGCATCTTAACACTTATCTTCTAAATCAGCTTTGCTCACTCTTGCCATGAGTTCGTATTCCCCTGTTCTTTGTATTCATCCTCATCCTAATCCCCTTTTGCTCTCATGATTGACTTGCTGCTTTTTAAAGAAAATTGTGGGCCTTGAAAGGAAGGCTCCAGCGTCTTTCCAAAACCAGAGCTACCCCCACTTGCACCAGCACCATTCTCTCCTTTCTCTCTGTTTCAGTGCAGAGAAGAAGTATCCATTCTTTGATAAGTCAATCTCCCTTCTTTCACTTGCATTTTTATCTTCTCCAGACATTTTTATCTGTTAAATATGCTCAAGATTTCTCAAATAAGAAAGTATCTTGAACCCACATCCAAGTTTCCCAGATAAAATATAGGGCTCATAGTTAAATTTGAATTTTAGAACAATAATAAATTATTATATAGGATAAGCATGCCTTGAATATTGTACAAATATTTTTTTGTTTATAGTATACCCACAATATTTCATCAGACATATTTATACTAAAAATTATTCACTGTACACCTGAAATTCAATGTAACTGGGTCTCATATTTTTATTTGCTAAATCTGGCAAATCCTTTTACATCTCCATCTAGCCACCATTTTATTTAAATATTCAGTGTTAACTTCTTCAAAAGAGGTGTTTAATGCAATTCCTTTATTTCTTCCCTTACTAGGTATTTCTTCACCCTACTCCAACCAGGTTCTCATTCCCCTGTCACCACCAAAGTGACTCTTACTAAAGTTATTAGTGATCATAATGTTGTTAAATCTATGAATACTTTTCAGTCTTCATTCTACTTGATCTCACAGTAGCATTTAATACAATTTACTAATTCCTGATTGAAATAACCCTCTTTGTTATCTTCAGTGAAATATACATATGCATACACACATATGTATGTATATTAATATATATATATACACACACACATATGTGTATAGATCTACATTTTTTTTTTCTCCCACATTTCTGGCTGCTAATTTTCTTTATTTGGCAGCCATTTCTCCTCCATTTAACCTCTAATATTGAGGATTTTCAGGTCTAGGTCCCAGGCTCCTTTTTCTCCTCATTCTTAATACTCACACTAGGTAATTTCATTCACTTCTCTGGGTTCAAATGCTATTTTTGTGCTAAAGTTTCTCATATTTATATATCTGACCCAGATCTTTTTTCTGAGCTCCAGATATTTCTACATGGATGTCAAACAAGTATGTCAAACTTAATGTGTTAAAAAATGAATGGGTGACAAGTTTTTAAATCTATTCGTCTTCTAGTGTTCTCCATTTAGAAAATGGAAGCTTTGTCTACCCAATTTCTCTTGGCAGAATTTGGGATGCCTTCTTGATACCTCTCCTTTTTGTACCCTACTGCCCCCTGACTCTATCAAAACTATCACTACGGACTACTGATTCTACTTTAAAAATCAAGCTTATTGGGGGGATAAGGACACATTTGTAATATCTTATTCAATAAAGGGAAAAATATTAAAAAAAGAAAAAAAAGGAGACCCAAAGGTGCAAAAAAAAAAAAAAAAGAAAAGAAAAGAAAATTTGTTGGCAAAGAGGGCATGTGAGATTAGTAGATTTGTGGGGGTCAAGATAGTCAGGCTGGGTTTTTTTTTTTGTTTCATTGTGTCCCCCCATCCCAGTTTGAGAGACAACAGGGGCATTGGGAAGAACAGACACTCTAAAATCGAATAAACTACATTTTGAATTTAAAAAAAAATCAAGCTTATATCCATTTATTTCTCTCCAACTGCTCACTTCCTCATTAATTCATCACTGTCTAGATTTGCCTGGGTGACTTCAGTTGCACCCTTCTTACTTCTCCCAAACCATTCTTCTTCTCTTCCAAATTATATTACATCCACAGTGATCTTAAAGCCAAATAGATCATGCCACTCACCTGATGCCTTTATGAATTCTTATTACCTTCAAATTAAATAAATCCCTGTAAGCCAAGGACCCTGCATGATTTTGCTTCTAACTTTATGTGATTCTATCCTCATATTCTCTGAACATTTACTGAAAATATTTACTGAATATTTTTAGGTTACTGATCTTCTTTGAGTTCCTCTGATGTACCTCTTGATTCTCTACTTCCAAGCCTTGTTATATGTGCTCTTTACCGGAAATACTTCACTCCTGTGCTTACCAAGCCAATACAACCCATCCTTCTAGTGTCGACTTTATTCACATTTTCAGGTCCTCTTAGTGTGGACATGGATGTGATTCTAACTATCTAGATTTCTAAGTTTGCCATGCAAAGGGACCTCCACTAATGACATGGGTACATGAGGCCAAGAAGAATCTCGGAGCACTGCTTTATTTTAGCTCACCCCAATCTAGACTTGGAATCGAAGTTGAATAGGACGATGGAGCTCTTCATTTATGGAATACACTCTTTTTTGAATAATTATTAAAGTGCCATACCAGAATATTGTATCCATGACAATCCTAGCTCACTCTGAAAATGTTGAAATCTCACTCAAATTACAACAGCAAGAACAAAATCATTGTTTTGTGCTTTGATTTAGCTGGTGCTTTATATTTAGTTCCTCTTCTCATAGAATTCTTGGAAGATATTAGTGACACCATTTTAGGGAAGGAGAAACTGAGTCTCAGAAAGTTAAATAATGTGCTCCAGATCTCACAGCTCTTTTTTTTTTTTTTTTTAAGTTTAAATTCAGGCTTATCTGACTCATGGTTGTGCCCCTTCTACCTCTTGTGAGCCAATAGCCACGAACAGTTGCTTTCCATAGTCTGGGGGGTAATTTGGGCTCTGCCCTTATACTGTTATGAACCCGAAGGCCTCTGAGCAGCTCCAAGGGTTTCTATAGAGATGAAGGCTAAGGGTGTAGAATAAATTGTTTCTGAAATGCATAACCCCATTGTACAAGGAGGGTTCTGCATCTAATTCCAACTGAGGACCATAAACGGGGTTTGCCCATGGGAACTGTTGGGGTCCTGCCTAGTTAGCCGCAGGAACTCTGGCATTAAGCCAGTTGACAGGCAGTAGAGTTTGGCTGACTAAAGATAGATCATGGGGAAGCAGGCCACTTCTTTTCCCCTCTGGGTTTAAAAATCTGTCATCTCAAAACCCATGTGAAGTTGGACCTGAGGCTTTGATCTGAATTTGAAGAAACACATCTCTGGAAAAATAAGCATGGACCTGTGAAACCCAGATGAACACCCTTCCAGATGCATAATAAATATTTTCTTCTTTCAAGTTTACTGCAACTGCAAACTCCTCTTTCAAGAGTGACTAGGTGATTCATGCTGACATGGCTGTCAAGGGGCCTCAATAATCATAGATATTTAAATGAGAATTTTAAAAGATCATATTTTTTTTATTTAAAATGATCTTGATGGGAATTAAACAGCTAAATTCCTTGTTCCTTTCCTGAATTCTGAGGAAGAAGGACTAGCAGGGACAAAAAGATGTATACCTTGACCTCTTGATTCTGTCCAATTATTCCTTTTCTCTTAGACATTTTGCTTTGGATCTTTCAATCACCTGCACGTCCATAACAAAGATGTCATTTTCCACTGAATGCTATTTTGTTAGTTTTTGTCAAAAGGTAAGCTCGAACTCACGTGTGAGAAAATTGATCTGGTTGCTAATGGGATATAGTTGAAATACGCAGTTTGACTGACTTCTTCACTCCTTTATATTAGCATTGCTACTTTTAGATAAACTATTCCTGAAATGATTAGTGTAGGAGGATGGGTTTAGTCTTGTATCTTCTCCTTTAAAGCACTCAGAGTTAGAGATCCCAGAAGGATCAGTTTTCTCACTTGTACTGAAAATGTCACTCTAACAGCTATCTGTCTGCACAGTCAAGTTTTGAGAAATCTTTTGAATTTACCGCATTCACACCATTCTCCATCATGGTGCTAAAAATGACTAATGTAGCTTGGAGACTGGGAGACTGTGATAGCTGATTATCTTTTCCAATCATGCACTAACACTCACACACTCTCATATGCACACATGCTCAGCTGACATGAATCCGTAAAGGTTTAAAATATCCTATGTGCTGGATGGAATGTGGAGGCATGTGGGGTGCTGGAGCATATTGTAATAGTGTTGGTTTTATTATGGTCAGCTCTGTCAAAAAATTGGCCTGGTTGTTTGACTAAACTGATTTTGTTTGTAACCAAATGGGCCACTATAATATATGACTTAATTTTATATTTAAAATAATCTCTGACATTAAAATTTTCAAATGCCTTATTTAATTTTATCTTCTTATCATCTCTGAGAATAGTGAAGTACAGCATTTCCTTTTTTAAATAAGAGGAAATAAGAGAGATGATGACTTACCCAAAGTCAGGCACAAGGTCAAAGGACCCCTCCCTCTCTTTTAAGGGCTCTAATTAGTCACTATAAGTCAGTATAGGGTCACTAGATCCAAATCATATAAATGCACTTCATTTTCTTTCTTGATAAATGCTAAAGGGACTGTCATAAACAAAGCCATATACTATTCTGAGAAAAACATATGACAATGTGTCTTGTGATGTCATTCAGGGAATGATGGAGCAGTGTGGAGGCTAAATATAGTAATTAAATGAAGTGGGAGCTGATTAAACCCCAAGGGGAAGGGTTAGTTGATTGTCATTAACTTGCAGTGAGGTCTTTAGGAATTTTCCACAGGCTCTATTTTTGGTTTTGTCCAATTCAACAATTTATCAATTACCTGGAAGAACTCTAGTTACTTGTTTCTAAATTGGCAAGTGACGCAAAGCTAATAAAGAAGTGAAGATTAGTAATTCAATGGATGACAGAATTAAGTTTTTAAAATGTGTCATTTAGGATGATGAGCTGACATTTATTAAGGATAAATATAAATTCATGTGTTTAATTAGAAAAATATTGTGATAAGATGAGTGAAACTGAATGGGGAGAAGCTGCTAAAAATAGAAAATACTTCAGGTTTTAATTGACCATAAGCATGATGCACTACTGAAAAAGTCAATACAATCCCTGTTGGAATTCAGAGAGAGAGAGAAGGAAAGAGAGAGAGAGAGAGAGAGAGAGAGAGAGAGAGAGAGAGAGAGAGAGAGAGAGAGAAGGTTAGTCAGTGTAACATATCTATCATGTTAAGTATTGTGTTTGATTCTGGAAACCATATTTTAAGAAAGATACTGACAAATTGTTGCTTGTTTAATTGATGGAGGGGTTTTTATAGTGAAAAATCAGGTAATCAAGCAATGTGAGAAAACTGGGGTAGTTCATCTATAAAATAGAAGAGGATCATAACAGCTCTTTATTGAGCATTTACCATATGTATTAATTACTTAATCCTAAGAAAAACATGATGAATTATTTATTGTCATCATTGGCATGAAACTGAGAAGGACACAGCTAAATTATCTGATTCAACTCCAGAAGCTACTTTCTTAACCCTGTTCCACATTATTTCTCTGAATGTTAATCAAATGCTTGAAGAGTTGCTATGTGGACAGAAAATTAGACTTTTTTTCTGTAGGACATAATTCTCAACAGATAGACAGACTCAGTTTGGTTGCTTTTCTGACCAAAGTCTTTATGGGGAAAATTTTCCAAGATCATTGGTTAATCAATGCACAATTTCTCTTTGGTTGCATAGACATGATTTCTGGTGAATTACAAGGAAAAAAGGATCATCCAGATAGCCCCATTTACACAGGATTTACCTTTTCTGAAGATTATATATGGGAGCTATGATGCATTATTAAATTTGGCCTCATTGAAATACCTAATAAGAATATAATGACCAGTTTGTTTTAAAATACACTAAAGAAAGACAGCAGGCAGTATCTCATGAGAAGTTACATTCTGTAATTACCTCTTCATATAAAAAAAAGGACAATTCTCAGAAATTAATGAATACAGCAAGAGTTCTTTCCTATTTTAATTGCAAAAGTGGAGCAGTTAAAGAATTAAAGAAACTACACTGGCAAAGCCCCTCTTCTTAAGGCTTTTGTCTCCCAATTTTCTAGTCATCAAGTCAATGTAGATATAAACATACCATAGACCTATTTTTACCTTCTGAGATGAGATATACTAACTCCACCAGCAGTGCCCCCGTGAAACAACCAAATCCATTGAACAGGGTCAAAAAATTCATCAAGTTTCCTCTGATGGTACTTGGAACAAATCTGTATGATATTACAGAGACTAAGAGAAAAAACAGGTCAGAATTAGAATAATCTAACATACTTTCATAGATACTGTTCAAATTAGTATTGATTATATCTCAAATAAAGGTTACTGATAGGATTAAAATTACTATAGTAAGATATATTATGATCTTAAAATTTTTATATGTCTATAAGGAATAAAATATGGCAAAATATGTCCTTGTAAAGCTACAAGAAAAATTTGATCAATTAGTGGTTGGGTGTCCAAATATACTACACAGCCATAAAAAAAGCATGAAAATTTGCCTTGTGTTACAACCTGCATGGCCTTGAGGGTATTATGCTAAGTGAAATAAGTGAGATGGAGAAAGACTAATACCCTATGATTTCATTTAAATGTGTAATCTAAAAACAACAACAACAAAGCAAAACTCATAGATACAGAGAATAGAATGGTGGTTGCCAGAGGGGAGAGGTGTCAGGTGATAGGTAGAATTGGTGAAGGGTATGAAGAGGTACAAACTTTCAGTTATATAATAAGTAGCTGATGGGGATGTAATGTACAGCATGATGATCATAGTCAGTAATTTTATAGTGCATGTTTGAAAGTTGCTAAGACAGTAAATCTTGTAAGTTCTCATCATACACACATATAAATAAATCCATCAAAATTCATAATTTTTCATGGTGACCTATGGTAACTAGACTTCTTGTGGTGATCATTTTGCAGTGTATTCAAATATCTAATCACCAGAGGCCCGGTGCATGAAAATTCATGCACTGGAGCGGGGGGTGGGTCCCTCAGCCTGGCCTCCTCTCACAGTCTGGGAGCCCTCAGGGGCAGGAGGCAACCAGGCAATCAGGGGAAGGCAACGCCCCAACACACCTCTGCTGCTGCCACTGCCAGCAGCACAAGCCTTGGCCGGCCCTGGTTATCTGAGCCTCGGGTGGTCCTGGGCAGCTGGGCAACCGACATCCGAGGCTTGCCTGTGCCTAAGGCCGGCCCTGGGTGGCTGGGCAGCTGACATCTGAGGTTTGCCTACACCTTGGGCAAGCCTTAGGTGCCTGGAAAGCTGCCATCCGAGGCTTGCCTGTGCCTTGAGCTGGCCCTGGGCAGCTGGGGGGCTGAGGGAACTGGGGGACACCACCATCTTGTGGCTGTGAGTGCTGTCATCTTTGAAGGCATGGCAGTCAATTAGCATATTCCCTCCTTATTGGCTGTGGGTGCCACCATTGCAAAGATTAGCATATTTCCTCTTTATTAGATAGGATTAGGTCATACACTTGAAACTAATATAATGTTATATATCAATTATACCTCAATAGAAAAGAAAAAGTTAAAATAATTTTTGATATTATAAATAGATGAAAATAAGTATGTATAATTTTGAACATACCATATTAACATAACTACTAAAATATGTATGACAATCTAAGGCATATATGCTGAAATATTTATGATATATATTATATCTGGGATGTAATTCAACATTATACAACAAGAAGGAACTTAGTATGCAAATGAGGGTAGAGATAAAACAAGTTTGGCTGTGAGTTGAAAATTGTTGAAGCTGGAACATGGGTACAGAGGAATTTATTACATTAATCTCTCTCTTTGTACATGTAGGGCAAAAAAATTGTAAGAAAATAGATTGAATAACAGGAACAGTTTTAGCTTTGAGTGGTTGAATTATTGGATTTTTACTTTGTCTTCTCCTTGCTTTTTTGTACTTGGCAAATTTTATTACAATGAGAGGTCATAAGTAAACATTAAAGCTCATTTAAAAAAGGAAAGTGGCACCCTAGCTTGTTTGGTTCAGTGGCTAGAGCATCGGCCTGCAAACTGAAGGGTCCCAGGTTTGATTCTGGTCAAGGGTACATGCCCAGGGTTGTGGGCTCAATCCCCAGTAGGCAGCATGTAGGAGGCAGCCAGTCAATGATTTTCTCTCATCATTGATATTTCTCTCACTCTCTCTCTCCTTCCTCTCTAAAATCAGTACAAAAATATATTTATATTAAAAAGAAAAGTGATGCTAAATCAACATATTGTGAACATTAAACGTTTAGTTTCCTTCTCTATAAAAAGAAAAATAACTTTTTTCTCTGGAAAATTTCACTCCTGGTTTAGCAGCTGCTCTTTACCCCAGTAAATTACTTGTCCAGCTCTTTTACTTTTTTCATTATTTTTTAAAAAGTATATTTTTATTGATTTCAGAGTGGAAGGGAGAAGGAGGGAGAGAGATCAAAACATCAATGATGAGAGAGAATCATTGATTGGCTGTCTCCTGCATGCCCCACACTGGGGATCGAGCCCACAACCCAGGCATGTGCTTTGACCAGGAATTGAACCGTGACCTCCTGGTTCATAGGTCGAACTCAACCACTGAGCCATACCGGCTGGGCTATCCAGCTCTTTTAAACCAACTTACTAATCCTATATAATACAAGGGTAATATGCAAATTGACCCTAATGGTGAACCAACTGGGCATGACTGGTTGCTATGACGTGCACTGACCACCAGGAGACATATGCTCAATGCAGGAGCTGCCCCCTAGTGGTCAGTGTGCTCCCACAGGGGGAGCTCCACTCAGCCACAAGCCAGTCTGATGGCTGTGAGTGCAGTGGTGGTGGCAGGAGCCTCTCCTGCCTCCTTGGCAGCGCTAAGGATGTCCAACTGATGGCTTAGGTCCACTCCCCAGAGGGAGCGGGCCTAAACTGCCAGTCAGGCATTCCCCGAGGGCACCTGGACTGCCAGAGTGATGTCTGACTGCCAGCTAAGGCCCGATCCTCTGGCAGCAGGCCCAAGCTGGCAGGTGGACATCCCCCGAGGGATCCCGGACTATGAGAGGGCACAGGCTGGGCTGAGGGACCCCCCAAGTGCATGAACTTTCATGCACCGGGCCTCTAGTACATAATATAAATGTACTAATGTTCCTTCCTGCATTCAGTTAGCATTTCTGTTTTGCTTTCTGCATGTCCTCCACATGTTTTCATTTATCATCCAATAAACATTGAAAGACATCCCTATCTGTGCCCTAGGAAATGTGCTGAGTGCTGTGGCTGAGGGTGAGAAAAGGCATGGGTATTTTTTTTACCTGGGTTTTAAACTCTGAGAGGGCAGAGAGCAGAGATATGCACAATACTAAGGGCAGTGCTAAACAGGCACTTAATAGCACACATACTTATTGGAGATGAAGATGATGATAGTGATAAAGAGAATACTGTGGAGAAGGACGTCAATATTGGTGGCAAGGGGCCGTGGGCACCCCAGCTTTCCTGTGCAGTGCAAATCACCATCAGGAGCCTGAGGACAAGCTGCAAGTTTTTTTCAGGAAGATCCGAAGGATAGTATGAGAGAAATGTTGAAGAGGCATTGGGAAGAAAGGACTCACAGTTATAAAAGGATTTGGCTTATGAACTTTCCTCTCTATAAATATGAAGAGACAAACAATGGGCGGAAAGACTAAGTTGGGTGATTTCTTTCACTGAGAAAAAGCAGAACTTACAAGCCCATTATTACTCTGCTAGTTAATTATTAATCCTATGCTTTTCTCTTGCTAGAACTTCTGGTGCGGTATATAATTCATGAACACACTTTGCCAGCCTCTGCCTGCTGGTTAATCTCTCTTTGGTGTCATTTTAGGCATTTTGAAAGCCTCCAGTTCACTTTTATGGGACTTAGCTTTTCAAGTCCTCGGGTCTCTATATTCAGGCATCTTCATGTTCTGATCTTTTTCAACTTTAGTAATCATCAACTTGGGCTTCATGGTATTCCTTTTAGTACACTGTGCTGTGGATATTATCAACAAGTCTGTCACTGCTCTCAAATTATCATTTACTATGAAGACACAGTAAAAACTATTCAAAGTGTATGTAAAAGCTGGTCTTCTTGCCAATGAGAGCTGAAATGTGCCTCCAGGTGGAGACTGGTTAGTGTTCGTAAAAATGTTCTATCACAGAACATGCAGAATCTACAAATTATGGGCCATCACCACCTTCCTGAGGCACCCTGTACTGGGGACTCATTGCTAGAAATTACTTGTACTCCATTTGTTTTTAAACAGTTAAAATGTGTTTATTGTGTTTGGTAAGAAGTTATTTTGACCATATAAAGAACTACCAATGTCTAGAAAATTGAACTTGATCTGATTACCACTTTCAGGTCATTATTGCTTTCTCATATCTAAAAAGCTTCAGTTTTGAATCTCATATTATCCGATTATATGACCTAATACTTCTCTTTTGTGCTATCATCTGCCAATTTTTAGGCCATTTCCCTCTATTATTTATTTGTCAGCTCCTTTCTTATCATCACACCCTCCAGTTCTAATCCTGCCTTAACTCTTGGCAGTTTTGACATACATATAGATTATCCTTTCAACCTTCCATTCTGGCAAATCTTTGTTTCTTATCCCTTGTCCTCCTTCCTTTTCAATATCATTGTCCTCCACTCTACTTTAGCCACTCATTGAATCTTGTACCCCCGACTAGGGTTGGTGAACTATGGTCAGGTAAGGTCCAACTTGACACCTATCTATACCAATAAAAGCCTATGTGGTTGTCACACCATCACACTGTCACACCATGATGCTCTCATGCCATAACAACCCATCACCAGGAGACTGTGTGCACAGTGTGCGCATGCGTGGTTGAGCGGGGCTGCGTGAGCTGTGAGGTGCACGTGGGTGGGTGGGGACTTGACGCTGCGTCCCCTGCGGGGACTTGACCAGGAGGTGCATCAGGG
The DNA here is from genome assembly GCF_963259705.1 of Myotis daubentonii. NCBI lineage: Eukaryota > Metazoa > Chordata > Mammalia > Chiroptera > Vespertilionidae > Myotis > Myotis daubentonii. The sequence continues at coordinate 28,642,218 of NC_081841.1, forward strand.
GAGTGGATGGTGGCTGCTGCTGCCCAGGGCTGGCCCGAGGCTCAGGCAAGCTGCAGATGATGGCTGCTGCTGTGAGGGCCCGAGGCTCAGGCAACGAGGGCCAGGCCAAGGCTTGTGCAAGCCACAGTGGCTGTGAGGGCCAAAGCTCAGGCAGCCTTGCAGCAGGCGGTGGCAGCAGCAGAGGTGTGATGGGGGCGTTACCTTCCCCTGATTGCTGGCTCGCCTCCCACAGAGGGAGGACAGAGGCAGCAGCAGCAAGGGGATGATGGGGTGGTGCCTTCCCCTGATCGGCTGGTTTTCTCCTGCAGAGGGAGGCCAGACTGCGGCTTAGGACATCCCCTAGGACTCCCAAATTGTGAGAGGGGGCAGGCTGGGCTGAGGGATCCCCCCCTCCCCAGTGCATGAATTTTCATTTACCAGGCCTCTAGTCCTATATAATTAAAAGGCTAATATGCAAATCAAATGAACGGTGAAACGACCGGTCACTATGATGCACACTGACCACCGGGGGGCAGGTGCTTAATGCAGGAGCTGACCCCTGGTGGTCAGTGCACTCCCACAGGGGGAGCGCTGTTCAGCCAGGGGCCAGACTCACAGCTGGTGGGTGGTAATGATCGAGGGGTCCCAGACTGCAAGAGGGATGTCTGACTGCTGGCTTAGGCCTGATCCCAGAGCCTAAATGATAATAATAATAGCAGCACTTGTTATAGCTGCTAATTATTGAATGCCATCTACAAACCGGACACACTGCTTTTTCCTTTACATAAAATATTTCATTTAGTCCTTACAACAACATTCCCCATTTTACAGATGATGAGAAAGACTCAGAAATACAGAATAATTTTGTCAAGGTCACAAAACTACTCAGTGGCAAAACTGGGTTTTAATTCAGATCTGTCTTTAAGACCATGGATATTAACCTTTATGTTGTACTGCAAGAGTAATTCTTTTTTTTTTTTTTAATATATTTTATTGATTTTTTACAGAGAGGAAGGGAGAGAGATAGAGAGTTAGAAACATCGATGGGAGAGAAACATCGATCAGCCGCCTCCTGCACATCTCCCACTGGGGATGTGCCCGCAACCCAGGTACATGCCCTTGACCGGAATCGAACCTGGGACCCCTCAGTCCGCAGGCCGACGCTCCATCCACTGAGCCAAACCGGTTTCGGCAAGAGTAATTCTTGATTTTATATTTTGAAACACCTTTCTACACTATGGAATTTAACTCTCAAGGAGTAGTTTATATTCCCATTGATTGTTATACTGATGCTTTGATATAAAGAAGAATTATAATTATTTTCATTTTAAAGATCAGAAAGGTGAAACTTAAAGGTTAAATTAATTTTCAAGGTCACACTTGTAGTAAATGACAAAACTGGAAGTCCAAATAAAATCTTTTAAAAAACATCCTATATAATAAAGAGGTAATATGCAAATTGACCATCACACCCTCACACAAGATGGCCACCCCATGTGGTCAAAAGATGGCCACCACAAGATGGCTGGCAGGGGAGGGTAGTTGTGGGCAATTGGACTTGTAGGGGAGCAGTTAGGCATCAATCAGGCTGGCAGGGGAGTGAATAGGGGGTGATCAGCCTGGCAGGCAGAAGCGGTTAGGGGCAATCAGGCAGGCAGGCCAGTGGTTGGGAGCCAGCAGTCCTGAATTGTGAGAGGGATTGGGCCTAAATCAGCAGTTGAACATCCCCCGAGGGGTCCCAGATTGGAGAGGGTGCAGGCTGGGCTGAGGAGACCTCTCCCCATTCACGAATTTTGTGCACTGGACCTCTAGTACATATATGTTTATTTAATTCAGAGAGGAAGGGAGAGAGATAGAGAGATAGAAATCAATGATTAGAGAGAATCATTGATTGGCTGCCTCCTTCATGCTCCCACTGGGGATTGAGCCTGCAACCTGGTGTCCTGACCCAGAATTGAACTTTGACCTCCTGCTCATAGGTCACTGTTCAACTGTTGAGCCACACCGGCCAGGTCAAACAAAGTCTTGTGGTCCCTACCCCATGACCTCTATAGTGGATAAGTCAATTGAATTAGTTGGACTTTAGTTTCCTGACTAAAGGGTGAGCTAAGTGATTTATATCACATAACCTGCCTTTTGTGTTTTGAATAGGGAAATTTCCTGACTGTATTCACTCATCACCTTTATTCATTACCTTTCTTCCTATCTAGACTGCAAAATTTAGGCTGACTAGTTCCAACAGTTTTCTGGAAACAACACCAAGGAAATCACAAACACTTGTGTGGTGGCTTCTTTTATACCTTTTTTTTGTATTCCTCATAGTGTCCAATAATATCAACATCTTAGAATCTCATAAAATAATTTATTCATGCAAAATATGTTCAATGAGATGATTTAAAATTATATAAAAGAAGTCTCACACAAAAATATGACTATAATTATACAAACTTGATTTTATTTTGACTTTTTGCAATGAATTGCTTTGAGATTTTATATATATATATATATATATATATATATATATATATATATATATATATATATATTAAATGCCCAATGCATGAAATTCATGTAAGAGTAGGCCTTCTTTCCCCCTGCTGCTGGCACCGGCTTCCCTCTGGCACCTAGGACCCTGGCTTCCCTCGCAGCCCCGGCTTCGTCCGATAGGTCGTCCAGTCTAGTTAGCATATTATGCTTTTATTATTATAGATATCTTTATTAAACATATATAGTTAAGAAATTTGAAAATAATTCTGAAGATAATAGTGTAATTAAAGCTTTAGATACAATGAAATAATTAGAATTGCCATTTAGGATGATTACTGTAAAGGTTGTGCATTGAGTAGATAGAATGTGAGAGATATTAAAATGAGAAAGATAGGAAGTTATAAAAATAAGCTTGGTGAAGTATAATTGGGCTTGAGTTACAGAGTTCCCACTTCAAGGCAGTATAAGGAAGACAGAATATAAAACAATAGATTACACTGATAAATGTACTCATACTGTATTTCACACACTACTGTATTTCAAGAAGTCACTGAAATATTTTAATGAATTTTAAAGTGACTAGTTTAGTTAATAACAGCCATCTAGACAATCCAGAAAACCTGGATATTTAATAAAATTATTTTGAACCTGTCTTATGAAACGCTAATGATCACAATCTAGTTTAAAGACATTGAATTATCTGGGAAATTGCCTAATTTTCATTTCATGTGCATAGGCTCTCAAACTACATTATAAATGTCATTTTTGGAGGGAGTATACATGTGAATTTATCTCTGAGTGAGTGGGGGGAGATGAGAAGAGGGAAGGTAGAAGAGAAGAGTTTTCATCTGAGTATATTGGAGTTTCATTCTAAGTTTTAGCAAAGTTTTTTCTCCTTTCACGTATCTGACCAAATGGTTACTGCTTTGAATGAGGTTAGTAAAATCTTTCATTTCATTTACATTCAGGTAGAATTAATAATTGTTCTGTATGTGATAGAGGAATGAAGAAAAATTAAACATTAATAAAAAGAGGGGGATAAATTGGCTTCTTCTGAAACATGGGAAATTTCCAGGCAGTGACTAGATTGCCAGCTGCTTGAGATGATGTGTTTTGTGTAGAAATTCAGTGTATCCTAATATGAGGTGATAAATTTGTTACTCACAGGCTGGGTTAACCAGTGTTTCAGCCACTCCAAGTAAAACGTACTGAAGAACCAGGGGGAAACAGGGCATGGAGGAAACAGTGAGCATTTTGCCTGAACGAAGCTGCTCCACTGGAGGGAAGTGTTTTCTGTGTATTTCAAAGAAGCCAGCTACCATCACAGACAATGCAGCAGAAAGTTGTCCAGCCGCTGAAGGAGAGGAATGCAAAAGAAAAAAATATTAAAGAGCCCAAGTCAGTGTAAGTGGCCATAGCATTTCTTACACATTAACTCTAGGGAATGTTTCCTCAACATTTTTCTTTCCCTTTAAACATTCAGGTGCTGGCTGACCATCCTTTGCAGAGGCTCCAGTAGGCTGTGGCTGCATTGCCTCCCTATTTCCTGACTTACTGGTCATATGGCCTCAGGCAAATTATTTAACCTCATTATAACTTTCTTCAGCTCTAAGATAGGGTTAATGATGATTACTTATAGGGAGGCTATGACATTTATTTATTTATTAAACTAGAGGCCCAGTGCACAAAATTTGTGCACGGGTAGGGTCCCTAGACCTGGCCGGTGATCAGGGCTGATCGGGGCCTTCCGGATGCTGGCCAGGGCCTTCCTTCGTTCTGCGCCACCCCCTCCTCCCCCCCGGTGGTCAGCACATCTCATAGCAGGCGGTTGAACTCCCGGTCTCCCAGTCAAACTCCCGAGGGGACAATTTGCATATTAGGCTCATATATATATATATTTTTTTTTCCTGTTTATTAATTTTTAGAGAGAGAGGAAGGGGGGGAGAGAGAGAGAGAGAGAGAGAGATCGATTTGTTGTTCCACTTATTTATGCATCCATTGTTTGTTGCTTATATGTACTCTGACAGGGGATCAAACTGGGAACCTTGGTGTATCGGGATGATGCTCTAGCCAACTCAGGAACTGGGCTATTTAAATAAGATAATGGACTGGTATTATTATAACAGTTCCTGGTAGCAATTAGTAGCAATTATTATTAAAGCTAAAGCAATAGTTTTGAACTTTTATCCTCAGGTAAGAGATGTCACTTTTGATAACTATTTTAGCTATATAGAAATAAAAAATGATGTGGGGTGCATTTAAAATAAAATGATCTCCTCATAAGCTTTTAAGAGTTATTTTTAAAATGGTTTTGAAATAATCTGCAAGCATTATCAGTCTTCAGTTGTCTGATATTTCTCTAATCTTTGCAGAAAAAGTAAAGCAGCTATTAGAGAATTAAAGACTAGAAACTTCTGTTTAGGGAAAAAATATTAAAAGGTGAATTAACTAGGTAAAGTATATAAATGGAAGCAGCTTTCTCTTTTACTTTTAAGGAATTGTCTAGGAAATTTTGGTTGAAAATGAGTAGAGATTTTGTTATAGATTTGTTACAGTTTATGTCTATTGCAACCATTCCATTTCTCAATTTATCATTCATATAACTGGACTTAATTCCATTGTTAAAGCATAGGCAAAATTTAGCTCAGTGGAATTTAATTGAAATTTAGAGATAGTCACATCTTGCTAACTTGCATAAAATTTCAGATAAGACAAAGTTTTCAATTCAGAAAAATCAACCTAGTGCTTGTTTTGTTTGATAGAGAAACTGGTAGGTAATTTTTTTAAATTATATCTCAGCATTTAAATGTATCAATAATAGTCCGTTCTTTACTGAGTTTCCAAGAAATAGAAGGCATATAAAAGGGAAGAAATATGAATAACTTAGAAAATTTGAGAGATTATTTATTTATTATTTTAATTATTTCATAAAGGCCCATTCATAATGAAGTAGAGATTTTGGCTTTGTAAATAGGTCATATAAAAAACATGAATTTCAGAATGATCCCCCTTTAAAGCCAAATTCATCACATAATTGCATTTTTCTAGATTACTTGGCACATTACAGACTCATCAGAAAGAGCTAATAGGTCAATTAAATTTAATATTTGCTCAGTTGTTGCTATATACAAGGCATTACACTAGGTACAGTTGGGGGATATAAGATGAGCAATATCTATTTTCAGTCATCGCAGACTTATGTTCTGTTAGGGCATATAAGAGGAAGAAGTTATTTCTAGATGGAGAAGTGAGAGGAATCATTTTATGCTTTAAAGGAAGAAGGGTTTCAATAGGAAGAGGTGAAGGCAGCACAAATTGCTTAAGCAAAAGCACAGATGTGAATGTCAAATTTTCAAAATAGTGAGAAACTCAAATTGTTGGGAATCAGAGGAGAATATAAATTAGGGTCAGATCATAAGAGGCATTTAATATACTTTTAAGGAATTTTGAAATTACTCTGACAATGATGGAATCATTGAAGATATTAGACACACATGAAAAGATTAAAATTTTCATTTGAAATTATTACTCTAAAGGCCATTCTATTTATTAATTTTTAGAGAGAGAGGAAAGGAGAGAGAGAGAGAGAGAGAGAGAGAGAGAGAGAGAGAGAGAGAGAGAGAGAGATTGATTTGTTTTTCCACTTATTTATACATCCATTGTTTATTGCTTATATGTACTCTGACAGGGGATCGAACTGGGAACCTTGGTGGTTAGAGCATCATCCTGATTGTGCTGGTTGATAGGATGGGAAAGATACTGAAGGTTGAAAGATAGTTAGGATGTTAAAAAATAATCTTGGTAAAGTACAATAGGGGCTTGAATTATAACCAGGACATTTACTTTCAGAAAATACAGAGAGTGCAAACATAAGATTCCACTGATAAAACCACAGCATCTGAAGCAAGGAACATAGAAGCAGCAGATGTCAATGTTGACTATAAGTCCAGGTGTTTGGGAAGATGGTAGTGACAACAATACAAATAAGACCCACAGTAGACATGGACAAAATGAATTTGATTTTAAGTTGAGTTAGAGGTACAAAAGGGTAATCTAGAGAGCAGTGCTCAGAAAACAATTGAAAATGTGAATCATAGGTCAGAACAGTGGTTGAGTCAAGAGAGAAAGATAAATGAGTCATCTACATAAAATTGGAACTTAGGGTCAGGTGAAATTGAGAAATGATTGAGGAAGGAAAGAAAATAACACCTGAGCAATGCCTTAAAAAATCTTTGCATTTAGTCCAACTGTGCTCAGTGGTTAGTGTTGACCTATAAACCAGGAGGTCACTGCTCAATACCCAGTCATGACACATGCCTGGTTTGTGGGCTTGATCCCCATTGGGGGCATGCAGGAGGCATCCAATCGATGATTATCTCTCAATATTGATCTCTCTCTCTCTCTCTCCCTACCTTTCTGAAAGTAATAAAAATATATTTAAAAAATATTTGCATGTGGGGGCAAGAAAAAAAAAAGAAGTAAAATTACAATTAGAGAATGTCTAAGGGAAGGTTTCAAAGAGGATTATGCACAAATGGGCCTTTTCCCCTACTTTTTCTCCTTCACTCTTCTGTATCACGTCCTCTAGTACCTATATGTACTCAAGGCAGAAATCTGGGGTCCCCTCTCTTTTGCCCTATCTTCAAATATATTATTAAATTCTCTAGATTTTATTTCCAAAATTTATTGTAAATTAACTTGCTTCTCTCCATAACCACTGCCATCATTCTAATCCAAATCATAATTTTTAAACAATACTATCTGCAACAACATATTAAATTCTGGTCTTCCTGTTTCCACTCTTGCCCATCTACAACCTGTCACACACCTAATAGTTAGGGTGATCTTATGTAAATGCAAATTCAATATTACTCTTCTGCTTAAATTTTTCCTGTGGGTTTCCATACAGTTAGGATGAAATCCAAAATCCTTAACATGACCTGTATGATCTTGCCTGTTCTTTTGACTTCATTCTAATTACTTGCTACTTTCTCTTCTCTGCTACGGTTCCTGGTACCCAATCCTTCACTATGGCACAGTAACATGACATTTGGAGCATCATAGAGAGAAGAGAGCTCCAGTAAGGAAAAGAGGTCATAAACACAGGAATGAGCAGCAGAAGGGCATCGGGATCCTCAAGTTTCTGGATGACATTAGAGCAATAATTTTAAAATTCTGAAGAAAAATGACTTTCAATCTAGAATTCTATGTACCCCAATTAATTAAGTGCAAGGACGAAAAGAAGACTTTTCAATCATACAAGTTCTTGGAAAATATTCTTCCTGTGTACTCTTTCTTAGGAAGTTGCTAAAATATAAGTGATAATAGAAGAGGAGGGGTAAGCTAGAGATCTAACAGGAGATACACCTGATCAGAGGGCTGCCGTTGAGACAGAGAACACCAGCAGAGAACAAAGGCATGGGAGTCTCCAAGAAAATCTCCAGAGAAAGAGGAGCCTTGGTGCATTGCCCTATTTGTGTTAGCATTGGGGAAAAGTGAGTGATGGTATGATAAAACTGGTGGAGCAGTTTGAAAATTTTAGGAAAACAATTTTTAAATAAATAAAAAATGAAAACTCAGATACTTTTTAAGTATAGAAAATAAGATTTTTTATGAGAAAAGTGAATCAAATTCTTTGGCTTTGCCATAGTTGTATGTATATAACTAATTATTGACTTAAATAAAAATATACTTATAATTATTATTTCTTAACTTAGACAAACAACACCTAAATATTTAAAAATGATTTGCCAACAGGAACTGTGGATGGTGGAGAAAGCTGGGGCTGGAGACTGTTACTTCTTGTTAGAAAGCTTTCAACACTGTTTTCTAAGCTACCATGTTTCCCTCAATCTAAGATGTATCCAACTATCAGAAGAAACATGTTTTTATATATCAGTGAGGGGGAAAATGCTGCCAATCCATTATAATATGTAACCCAATATTACAGATGACTTTATACATATGTATGCTTCTTTGGACCCAATTGTCTTCCCTCAAAATTCATATGTTGAAATCCTGATCCGCCAGGTGACTTTGGAGATGGGTCCTTTAAAGAGATAATTAAGGTTAAATGAGGTCATAAGAATGGGGCCCAACTTCAGTATGACTGGTATCCTTAAAAGAATAAGAAATGACACAAGGTCTGTGCAAGCACAAAGGAAAGGCCACATGAAGAACACAACAAGAAGGTGGCCACCTGCAAGTCAAGGAAGAGAGGCCTCCCTCAGGGAAAAGCAAACCTGCCTATACCTTGATCTGGGACTTTTTCCATCCAGAATTGTGAGGAATACATTTCTGTTGTTTACGCCACCCAATTTATGGTATCTTATTATGGCAGCCCTAGAAGACTAATACAGGTATGTTTTGGTTTAAATAAAAATTAAGTTGCTCAAATTACAACTCATATTGTCCATGATAATCATATGAACTTTGAAGAAAGCATTGAGCTGCTTAGGAATAACTCTTCAAACTTTCTTTGCTTTTTTATTTTAGAATTTGAATTCTATGAGAATCTTCTATAATACCCCTCATTCTAACAAATTTAGGGTAATCTAGATAAAAAAACATCATGTCTAGCCTGGCCGGCGTGGCTCAGTGGTTGAGTGTCGACCTATGAACCAGTTTGATTCCTGGTTAGGGCACATGCCTAGGTTGAGGGCTTGATCTCAGCCAACCAATTTTTTTTTCATTATTGATGTTTCTGTCTCTCTCTTCTTCTCCCCTCCTCTCTGAAATCAATAAAATATATTTAAAAACAAAAACAAAAAAACATCATGTGTACTTACCACCCTCACCCACTTTTGTTTTTGTTATCGCATGTGCTATGTAGCATTAGAGGCAATAATTTAGATAAGAGATCAGCTATTATTTGTCTGTTAAAGGCCAGTAATAAACATTTTAGTTTCTGTGGGACAAAGGCAAATTTTAAAGCTATGTAGATACTTATGTAACAAGAAATAGAATACATATCTACATTTTTTAAAAATGGAATTCAAAATAATTCTTTTAGGGAGTGATGCAATTTTATTTAATTGGTGCTCAAAGTTATTTTTTCTTATTGTCGAATCAATTGCAGTTGTTCATCTGTTAAAACAATTCTTAGCTTGCAGGCAGTACAAAAGCAAGTGGTAGGCCAGATTTGGCACATGAGTGCAGAGGTTAAGTCATCAGCTTTTGTTGCCTACTCCTGAATCTTAGCTCTGACCTCATGAGAAATTGTGGCATTTTTACCTGGGTCATGGCTGCCTGTACATGGGTATGAAATGTGAAAGAACAGGCTTCTCTCTCTGTCCTTGATACAAAGTGTAGTCCCTGACCAGTAGCATAAGGGTCACCCGGGAGCTTGTTAGCTATGCAGACTTTCAAGCTGCACCCGAGGAGGACTGAATCAGATCTGCATTTAAACAAAATCCCTAGGAGATTCCTATACACATTACACTCTGAGAAGTACTACTCCAGCATAGAGCACTCTGAAAACTGATCTAGGAAAATCCAATGAAAGATAGTTCTCCAGACAATTTCAAGTGAAGCACAAATATTTAACTTATTTATCCAGACGTTTTCAGGCAAAGCATATTTTACCTGAAGGATCTAGATAACTACATTTGCTTTTTATTTGCTCCTGCACTCTGGTGCCAGTGAAAAATGACTTTTTTGAAATTCAAAACAAAGTTTGATTCCAACCTAAATTTAATCCACTCCATTTTTATTCTTAACTTCTATGAGATCATAACTCGTCCAAAGCAGAGTGCAATTTATCAGAATGTACACATTTTAAACCGCTAGTGGGCCTGTATTTACAAGATAAAGCACATGGTTCCAAAGGAGATATTATACTCATATAAATAATGTATATTTTAATATTGGCTACGTGGTTGTAGACAAATCCATAAGAGTATTGAAGGTCTTAAAGTTTATTCTATTATCCTACCATGTAATAATTTGTCAAATTAGACCACAATGAAATAAAAGAAAGTCAGAATTTATTCAAACATTAAGGTTGCGCTTACCATTTCGTACTGAAGCAAAATCCCACACTAAAAAATAGAAATGTTAAGATTCTTCAGTTACTGGCTAAATTTACTCACTGAGAAAACTATGGGTTTTTTTATGGCTAGTCTGATGCATGAGTCTCTGATATGTAACATAACCGTAAGTGTGAAATTCTATTGAGTTCTTGAGAAATTGTCCTTAGATCCATGATTTTGGCAAGTTCCCAGAATGGGAAATTTGCTCATCTGAAAACATACTGGTAATCCAAAAACCACTATCATAGACACAACCTTTGTGGAAGACATTTCTCACCCACCACTAGAATGGCATATATTTTTTACTTATGTTGTTTCTCCGATTACTGATGTATTTCTTTGTTTGAATTGAGCTATATGGGTTCTGTCTTTTGTTTCTCTTTAGATTACTGGAACTCATTTCAGGAGATTCAACTTCAGTTTGTGTTTTAATTTCTGAGAAAGGAACCGGTAACTCATTAGATACATACATGCACCTATAAAGCCATCAATTATTGCATCAGATGGTATACTAGATGGTCTACTTCACCTCAAATATAATTCCAACATTGCTGTCAACTTTAAAAATAGGAACATTAATATGTTTTTATTAAGCAAATGAGTTAAACAAATGAGTTATTCAGACTAGATATTTACACACTCCTTTTTTTTTTTAGTGTTCACAAATTTCCTTCTATCAGATATTTGCAATGGCTATAAACTGTGTTATTTCGTAGGGAAAACGATCAGTTCTGAAATTATAGTAGAGGAAAAGTAGTTTTGGCAAAGTAATCCTATTTTTGGTGAAGGTGATTGGATCCCTGAGTCTATTTTTAATTTATCAAGCACCTTTGTTCTAATAAAAAAAAAACCCACAAAAATTTGTATCTCAGCCAATTATTAGAACTGGTAGAAGTTACTGGTTATGTAAAAACCGACCAACACCTTGGCTCTACCTATATCATACAGGACTTTGAGTGAGAATTTGAATTTTCAAGTTTTTATTTTAAAGAGGAAGGTCTGGCAGATATTTGAATGTACTTCATCCACATTTCAATCTAAATGTCATTTAAAAGCCAAGATAATTGCTACCCACTGTGCTGTACACTTCTGCTTTGTGTAAGGCTTAATAACAATCTTAATTAGGCTAATTTTAGTCAGATTAATACTTGTGTGTGTCAGCACTAACTACTAAATGCCACATACGACAGGATTTTAATTAATGCTAAACAAAGGAAATACTCATGATGCAAACATTTTTGAACTAAAAAAGGCTAAATGAAGTATGTCCAATTAACATACAGATAAATCACAATGATATCACTGATTCTAAATTTTTGGCAAATTAAGGTTGACTTTTAAATAGCTAGATCCCCTCATATGTAATGTTAGGAAAAATACAGTCTTGATGAAACTGAGCATATCAAGCCTTTGTCTTTCACAGTTCTGGAAGCCTTGGAGATTTTTCAAATAGTACTGTGACATCCTTCTTGATTTCTTTAAGTGATAAACTCATGAATGTCATATATTGAGTCAGAGGTCCCTCTTCGTTGCATTGTTTATAAGATAGACTTTACAAAGATAAGTTTATTTTTTCCTTATTAAATTTTTAGTTTGACCAACTGACTGAGATTTCCCCATTCCTCACTCTTATCCTGGGCTGTGATTATCCACATCAAACACTAAGCATTGGCATTGTCTGCACCATCTGCCTTCTTACACATGACAGTCCTGGAAAGAGAATGACTGAATGTGGAAGGGAATGGGGGTCTAAGGAGTAACTTTCCATTGTGGTAACAAAATAATTTTTTCATTCACTTAAGAGCCTTATTTGAAAATAACAGTAAGGATGCAAAATTAACACTGATAATTTAACTTATATAACCTAATAGCTATGCATAGCTGGGAATTGGAATGATGATGATGATGATGATGATGATGCAATGGCTTGAGAATTAGAATAAGTGAATTCAGATGACACATTATCTTTGAGATTCTTGACCTATCACATGCTGGTTTAACATGAGTTTAAGTGGGATCCACATATGAAGGTGCCCAGTTTCAAATTAAGAACTAACAAATATTTGTTTATCCATAATTTATACACATATATCACTCACATTTTTAAGGTACTTGACTTCAGAGTGGCAAGAAATTTTAATATTAGACTAATCCAGTTATGTAAATTATGATCATAAAGAGCCATAGGTTTGTGCTTATTTGTCCTGATGAAACATCAGCTTTTATAATCATAAGCAGAATATGGAAAACTTAAACATCTAGTTTAAAAAACGAATATCATCATATTTTTTTATATTCCCATAGCAAACTATTATGCAAATAAATGCATAATCATGTAAGTGAACAAATGAATGAAGTCTGGTTCAGAAACAACCAAATTCAGTATTCTGCACTTAGTAGAACTTGGCTCAGTTTTTTCAAATGAGTTGAGCTTTTTCTTTTTGCTGCCCAACAACTGTTACCAATCTTGAAGGGCAATGATAATTCATTAACATCAAACAATATATCAGATAACCCTGTCAGATGTCAGATTCCCTTTATCTAGAAAAATATTTTATCTTACTTTAAGAACAGACATGATTTCCACTATATAAGATTGGAGAATTGTCCAAGAGAAAGTTGCTTATGTTTAAAGTGAATTTCAGATTTCCTATTCTCAGGAAAGATTTTTAAGGTAGTATTTTCAACCATGTTGTGAAGCATATTTTTCCAAAAGTTGCCCAATTTAAGAAATTCTTTTTTTGTTTACTTTTTATATCTTTATTGTTGAAAGTATTACATAGGTCCTCCTTTTCCCCCATTAACCTCTTCCAGCCTGCTCAGTTCTTCCTCTCCTCCCACCCCCCCAGGCCCTCAGCACCCCATTGTCTGTGTCCGAGGGTTATGCATATATGCATACAAGTTCATTGGTTGATCTCTTCCCACCCACCCTCCCCTCTTCCCTCTGAGGTTCAACAGTCTGTTCATGCTTCTATGATTCTGGGTCTATTTTTGATCATCAGTTTATTTGGTTCATTAAATTCCACATATGAGTGAGAGTATGTGATACTTATTTTTCTCTGACTGGCTTATTTTGCTCAGCATAATACTCTTCTTTTGTAATTAAGCAAAATTGGAAGTTCAGACTGGATTTTCATGATACTGTATAAAACGGCAAAAGCTTTGCCATTTTGCAATATACATTTACTTCCATGTTGTCCTGCATTCATTCTTTTTTAATTAGCGTGGTGCTGAGGGTATTTATAATATCTTACTTTTTTTTATCTTCAAATAATGCTGGGCATTCACTATATACAGGTTTGGGGATTTCTATATTGTCATACACAGAAAAAACACTTTTTGAGATCTAAGGATTGCCAAAACCTATTAATATTTATAGTTTGCCTAACCCTATTACAATAGATAATGCCAGGGTTTGGCTTAGGAAATAAATCAGAAAAGGTTATGTACTAAAGGCCTCTGTAACTGAAGACAGCAAAGTAAGATAAACTAAGGTAAGGTTAGTCACTCTGAGTTCTTTCCAAAAACAAATCTACTCTGTGATGTGATCTGGAGTAATCTTGTTGAGTAACAGGTAGCACACTAAAATGTAACTTCTATAAACAGAGAATCAGCAAAAAATATAAAAATGTATTCTAGAAGATTGCATGGTCTCCACAGATCTCTAAAAAGGAGGAATTAAGAATAAGAACAGGTTAACAAAGAGGAAAGAGCCCTTGAAACGCCTGGCCCTGACTATTTCAAGAGAATTATTTCTCAAGTAGACAATAAGACATCAGATTACCATTATATAATATTTCTTAAGCGTTTCCAATTCCCTTTGCTTTCTGTTTATGCCTACCAAACAATTGCAACTGATGACTCAATACTAGCTATCATTTGTGGAGTTTCACAATGTGTCAGGACTGTGCTCCAGGCACTGATGTCATCCTGAGTGATTTCAAAAGTCTTACAGAATAGAGGGTTTATCTAGGGTGTGCCTCTCATTGCCAATAATAAGTGAATCAGAAGACAAAAAATGGTTAGGTGGCTTTTCAAAGTCTCCCAGGAGCAGAGTAAGGGCTGAGATCCAGATCTCTGATTCTTAGACTGATCCTGGTTTTACTGTATCAGGACCTGTCTTCTTGCCCATGTCAGTGCCCAGGGAACACAGGGAGAGGAGAGTGTGATCATAATGGGCTTTAGTTCCTTCTCTCCCATTTCAATCAGAAAAAAATATATCTTATGGTCCATTAATTGTGTTCTAAGTATAACATCCTAAATTTTTTTTAAATCCTCATCTGAAGATATTTTTCAATTGATTTTTTGAGAGAGTGGAAGAGAGAGGGAAAGACAGAAAGAAATATCGATGTGAGAGAAACACATTGATTGGTTGCCTTCTGCATGAGCCCGAACAGGGCCCAGGCTGGGGAGGAGCCTGCAACCGAGGTAAGTGCTCTTGACCAGAATCGAATCTGGGACCCTTCGGTTCACAGGCTGGACACTCTATCTACTGAGCCAAACCAGCTAGGGTGTCCTAATTTTTTTTTTTTTTTTTTTTTTTTTACTAAAAGAACATGAGTAGAGCTTTTATGTTCTTAAGCATCATAACAACAACAAAATGGTAATAATATGAGGCAAAGGATATGTTAACTAACCCTACTGTGGGTAAACATTTCAAAATATGTGTACCAAATCATCACATCGTACACCATAAACTTACACAATGTTATATGCTAGTTATATCTCAATAAAGCTGGAAAAAATGTTGGAAAATTATTGCTATATACCTTACTATTTGAAAAACTACTATACTGAAGCTGTGAATTAAAGTACTAATTTTTCATAAATTTTGCTACTGGTTCAGAAATTAACTCTTTAGGTTCATTACTTATGTTAATTTTTAAGAACATACTCAACATTGACTTAGGAGTGAGGACTACTTTACTTGAAGAAGGATAGGCCATTTGGTGGTACTGGAAGTTTCACCATGTCTTTCTATCAGGTGTGTCTGCTGAGAAGGCATAAAAGAATGGGGCAGACACCAATGTCTGCATAGAGATTACCTGCTATCACTCTCAAATTCACCTTCTACCCAATTTGTCAAAATCAGACTTTCCTTATAGAGCGTATCTCCAGCTTAGAGCTCAGCAGAGTGTATTTTTATTTTAAAAAGTTGCAAATAATTTACTTGTAAATTGTACTTACAAATGCATGCCAACAGAAATGGTCCATCTCTCTTAGAGGGAAATAGGCAGGTGCTGAAATATTCCATACAAGGAGCCAGAATTAATAGTGGCAGGATGCTGGTGACATTCATGACTGCAATTGGCAGAAGAAATCCATCCAAATTCAGGTTGGAATTCATGGTCTGCAGATAATATCCTGAAGGAATCTATAGTTGAGGGGGCAAAGGAGCAAGCATTGACACAGTGGTTTAACTTTGGAGAAAGAATCCTGCAGCAGATGCCTTGTCTGTAACAGATGATCTGAATGTTCCCTAGGTCTTCAAGGTCCCAATTATGAGCCCCCAAGGGCAGTAAGAGCTCTGTGTAGTCTACTGACAATACTACTGACTCTTTATGCAGGAATCTTTTGTCATCTAGTCTATCTTCTTAATTTTCCTATGAAAAATAAAAATGGCCCTACTTTTGTGTTTAGGATGACAAAAAATCAAATAACTTCATTTTACATATACCAAAAACCAGTAGAAAGTATTAAATGTTTTGTTTACACTCTGATGAAAAAAGCTTGGGGTTAGAATAGACCCTTTAATAGTAGTTTAGTAGCATGATTTTTTTCCATTGTGGAAGCGCATAACTTGTTAGAGGCTGTGTTTGTGGATTGGCCTCATTTCTAACATGAGCCAAGCAACATGAGAAAAAGACATACTTATGGCTCTACTCTCCTTTTTTAAGTTTTTTTTAATTTCTTTTTTTATTTGGGATATATATATATATAATTTTTTTTCTCTTGGTGAATTCCAGAACATTTCTTCCTTCCTTCCTCCCTCCCTTTCTTTCTCTCCCTCTCTTTCTCTTTCTTTCTTTCTTTCTTTCTTTCTTTCTTTCTTTCTTTCTTTCTTTCCTCCCTCCCTCCCTCCCTCCCAACCTCCCTCCCTCCCTCCCTTCCTCCTTCCCTCCCTCCCTCCCTCCCTCCCTCCCTCCCTCCCCTCCCTCCCTCCTTCCCTTCCCTTCCCTTCCCTTCCCTTCCCTTCCCTTCCCTTCCCTTCCCTTCCCTTCCCTTCCCTTCCCTTCCCTTCCCTTCCCTTCCCTTCCCTTCCCTTCCCTTCCCTTCCCTTCCCTTCCCTTCCCTTCCCTTCCCTTCCTTCCCTTCCCTTCCCTTCCTTCCTTCCTTCCTTCCTTCCTTCCTTCCTTCCTCACTCGAGGTTATTTTCCCATTGATTTTTGGAGAGAGTGTAAGGGATGGGGGTGGAATGGGGAGAGACAGAGAAACACCAATGTGAGAGAGACTCATTGATTGGTTGCCTCCTGCACATACCCCAACCCCAGAGCTGGTGATAGAGCTTGTAACAGAGATATGTTCCCTTGACCAGAATCAAACCCAGGACCCTTCAGTCCATAGGCCGACACTCTATTCACTGAGCCAAATGGGCTAGGGCTCTCCTCTCCTTTTAAATCAATGTGTGGCACTAGAGAACCAGAAAGGGAACTACATGAAAAAAGGTTTGTATAATAAAGTAGCAGATAAGGAAAAAGAAAGAAAGAAAGAAAGAAAGAAAGAAAGAAAGAAAGAAAGAAAGAAAGAAAGAAAGAAAGAAAGAAAGAAAGAAAGAAAGAGAAAAATGCTCTGCCTCACTCCAAGTCCTCAAAGTTGAGTTAGAATGTCTTCATTTTTATTTTTTTCTCTCTTTTTTTCTTTTTCTTTTCTTTTCTCATGTATAGGGCGTAATGTCACAGGAAGGCCATAGTATTCTGCCACCGTGAGGAGTAAGCCCAAGTTACTGTTGGATGTGTTGTACACAAAGAAGCAATTTTTCAGGCGCTCTGCTCTCTCCACACCCAAGAATGTCTTCATTTTTAAAATAATCAAATAGTAACTAAAACTCTAAGCCTAACTTGGAACCTCTTATATTCTGAACCTGTTGTTAGGTTATAACATCAGGACTAAAGCACGTTGTCATGCAGAAGGGGGTCCCCCTACACTTTTCTAGTTTATGAGCTTTATTGGAATAATCCCAGCTTTATCATTATCATTAGGAGAAGAGAATTTCTTTAATTCCCAGTAGCACACAAAGCTACTAAGTGTCTTAGAGGAAAAGTACACCCGAGTCTTGCTCTTGAGGAATGGATTCTGCAATTTTTCTTTTTTTCTTTAATATTTTTTTTTATTGATTAAGATATTACATATGTGTCCTTATCCCCACGTTACCTCCTACTCCCCCAAACCCCCGCTCATGCCCTCACCCCCCCGTTGTCCGTGTCCATTGGTTAGGCCTATATGCTTGCATATAAGTCCTTTGGTTGATCTTTCCCCCTTACCCCCACCCTCCCCTGCCTTCCCTCCAAGGCCCGACAGTCCAATCAATGCCTCTCCGTCTCTGGATCAGTCCTTGTTCATCAGTTTATGTTGTTCATTATATTCCACAAATGAGTGAGATGCTGTGGTATTTATCCACTCTCCAGTTCCATCCATGCTGTGGCAAATGGGAAGAGTTCCTTTTTCTTCTTCCTCTTCTTAAAGAATACCTTTCAGCATTTCATATAATGCTGGTTTGGTGGTGATGAACTCCTTTAGCTTTTTCTTATCTGTGAAGCTCTTTATCTGACCTTCAATTCTGAATGATAGCTTTGCTGGATAAAGTAATCTTGGTTGTAGGTTCTTGCTATTCATCACTTTGAATATTTCTTGCCACTCTCTTCTGGCCTGCATGGTTTCTGTTGAGAAATCAGCTGACAGTTGGATGGGTACTCCCTTGTAGGTAACTGACTTTTTTTCTCTTGCTGCTTTTAAGATTCTCTCTTTGTCTTTTGCTCTTGGCATTTTAATTATGATGTGTCTTGGTGTGGTCCTCTTTGGATTCCTTTTGCTTGGGGGTCTCTGTGCTTCCTGGACTTGTAAGTCTATTTCTTTCACCAGGTAGGGGAAGTTTTCTGTCATTATTTCTTCAAATAGGTTTTCAATATCTTGCCCTCTCTCTTCTTCTGGCACCCCTATAATTCTGATGTTGGTACGCTTGAAGTTGTCCCAGAGGCTCCTTACACTATCTTCATATTTTTGGAATCTTTTTTCTTTTGTCTTTTTTGGTTGGGTATTTTTTGTTTCTTCGTATTTCAAATCTTTGACTTGATTCTTGGGATCCTCTTGTCTGCTGTTGGTTCTCTGTATATTATTCTTTACTTCAGTCAGTGTATGCTTAATTTCTAGTTGGTCTTTTTTCATATCCTCCAGGGTCTCACTAAATTTATCGGTGGTTTCCATAAAATTCTTGAAAAACCTTATAAACGTGGTTTTGAACTCTATATCCAGTCGTTTGCTTTCCTCCATTTCTGTCATTTGTGATCTGTTTCTTTGTCTCCGCATTTTTTATGCTTCCCTGTGTTGGTAGAGTGGCTTTGTGTGCTAGGTGTCCTATAGGGCCCAGTGGCTCAGCCTCCCCAGTTACCTGAGGTGGACACTCTTGGTGCACCCCCTTGTGGGCTTTGTGCACAGTCTTGTTGTAGTTATGCCTTGATTGTTGTAGGCATCACTGGGAGGAATTGACCTCCAGGCCAACTGGCAGTGAGAATCAGCTGTGTCTGCAGTGGGAGAACTTCTGTGCTGAAGACACCCTTTTGGGGCAAGACTTGCTTCAGTGGGGCTTTGGTGCTCACTGAGTCTGCCCCCTGAGTGTGTCCCTTATGGATCTGAGGAGTTATAATCTGGATAGTCCCCTTCTGACCACTGGGTACACTGGCACTTGGATCTAAGGAGGTGCTAATTGAGTCTCTGCCTGAGGTTACCCAGCAGGAGCTACGAAAAGATCTGCAGATTCCCCTTCCTTTTTTGGAGTTTGGAGGTGCCCAAATGAGGCCCAGCTGTGAAGCAATGTAAGCTGCTTTGGGGCCTTGGGCCTTCTCTTGGAAGTTCTGGGTCTGTCTGGCCCAGCTGTAATTTGTTAGGTAATTTTCAGGTTGCAAAGGGCCAAGGCATTCATATGCAAAAGCCTCTGCAGCAGCCTGGGTGGGGTGGGGTCTCAGGGAATCAACAGGGCGGAGCAAGCAGCTATGGCTGATCCTTGGCCCTGCCCTAAGGGGCCGCGCATCTCGGTAATTTAATTGCTACAAGTACCTCTGAGGGAAAACAGCCCTCAAGTTCCGAGTTCTGCCTGCTGCCAGACAGTCCAGTTTCTCCCCGTATGAGTCCTGGGTCCCCAGAGACTTCCTGGAACTGGAGTTCAGAGCAGTTGGGAGCTTGTGATTCCCTCCCGATTCAAAAAGACAGCCGTGTCCTCAGGTACCAGCCCCTTTCTGTGCGCGCTGGAGCCTCCGTACCTTTGCACTTTACTTCCACAGCTCCTGAGTCTCAGAGTGCTTTTCTCTTTCCTTTTAATTGTAGAATTTCCACTCAGCCAGCTTTCCTGTAGTTCTGGATGATGTCCATTTTGTCTTTTTGTTGTATTTTTGAAGTTGTTGTAGGAGACAACAATTTCGGTGTTTACCTATGCCGCCATCTTGGTTTCTCTGCAATTTTTCTTAATAGTGTGGGAACTACCTCAAGATTCCCATCTTCCCACCATCCTATCAGGGCAGCCTTGCTCAAACATCCAGATGATAATTTCCCATTTGAAACCTTCACTAACTTCTCTATCATCAGTTGTGCAATTTGAGAGGGTATAGAATCAGTCATAAGTCAGTACAGCTGTTAACCCACCAGTTGTACAATGAGCCTATTGCTATGTAGGAATGAACCACATTTTCAGTGAGATTTTTTTTCTATCTATATAAAATATGTCCTGGTGATAATTTATCTTCCAATCTTTAATTTGACCCATGGAGTTGTAAACAAGGATGTTTTGCTTGGGTACAGATGGCAAAGGTGAAGGGAACATTAGCTAGTTCAATAAACTTATTAGGCACATATCGCCCAATCAGAGGGAAATGAATGATGTATATATATATTTAAAAAGTGCTGGCAGCAGAACCACTATAAGACTGAAAGGCTCCCAGCACAACCTGGAAGTTTCTGTTACTGATTTCAAGTGAGAATTATTGTTAATAGGAATAAAGTTATTATCAGCATGAATCACAGACACAGAAACCTGTTAACTTAATAATGTGGCAAATGTACTATTAATCTTTAGTGAAGGAATATTAATATATTGCCTAATCTAAGAAAGGGCTCCAGTGTCTTAAAAGCTTGAAATCATTTTGCTTCTGCCTCAAGTTGTGAAATCATTCCCTTTTAAAATTTTAAATACTTTTACTTCAGACAAGCCTCCAAGTATTCAGAAATAATTGCTATCAATAGAGATTTATTTTCACCTTTGAATAGCCAAGGAATGTCAAATGGCAACATCATCGGCCTTCATATCAACATATTTTTAATGTATGTCTTGGAACTGAAGGTTAATAATGGCAACTAAATTTAAAATGTGGAATTCTATGATGTTTTATTCTTGGTTCTTTGATGATTTTTATACTGGTGATTATTTCTTCTGGAAGCAAAAATCTAATTCCAGCCTATCCCAATGGAAGTTTCCTTTGCGTCTCTTGAGTACATTCTAATTGTTTTCTTTGAAGTTTCTGATAAACATGACTGCATATAATGTGGAACCTATATAGTCTTTATTTTTAACCCAGCTGCAAGAAAGGCATTGTGGGTAATAGCAGAGTGTGGGAGTTGATATCAGCCCTGTGTTGGAATGGGCGCTATGCCACGTACTAGTAAGGTGACCTTGAGCAAGTTGCAAGTCACTTAATGTCTCTTGAGCCTCAGATTTAGGACGACAGTATGAGTTATGTAGGCTTGCTGTAGGGATTAAAGTATATAATGTGAAGTCATCTTTAAGAAGCTATGACACATATAGGTTGTCAATAAGTATTCATTTTGGTTCTTTGCAATAAAATGGGCCCCTAGATTTGGTGAAATGCTTTCAAATTAGTTTATCAGAATTTATTGTAATTTGTGTCAAATTAAAAAATATATGACATTTTTCAGAGGAGGCTCATTCAAAAGAAATATCAGGTGTCACTACATTATGAAGATAAAGAATCAGTAATTTGTGTTACTTGTACAGAAAAGTCAAGGCCAGCTATAAATCACTTGGTGATTTTGTGCTCATTAATTTTTTTGTTCTAAATTACTTTATGATATTAATTATCATATATATGGGTAATATTATTGGGTTTTTGTGCCAACTACTATTGTGGAGTCAGGAGGAAGTTTGAATCTACTCAGTCAGCCTGGCTTTCATGCCTGTTTAGAGTAAGGGTCACCAAACTTGTCTATAAAAGATCAGATAGAAATTATATTCACATACAGATTCGATTTCAATTACTCAATTCTGCTGTTTTTATGAGTAGAACACAGTATGACAAACAAAAATGGCTGTTTTCCAAGAATGGCTATGTCCCTCCAAAATCACTTAATTTTTCTGAGCCTCAGTTTCCTTTTCAACAAATTAAGTGGTTGAGTAAGTTAACCTCAGTTTCTTTTCAGCTCTGTGGGTCTATGATATATCAATACAACTCACTCATTAGCCATCTAAATTCCAAGTTGGGAGTTAGCAACAAAGACAGTCCCAAATTTCTTCAAGGATTTTTGTAATCATTTGATATATGAGAAAATATTAAGAAATCATAATATTTCTTCACAAGTATGTTAACCTTTGAGCATTACTACATCAAAAATTGTTTAAATCGTATACATTATAAAAGATACTTTGGATTTAGTGTTTTTCCTCTGATTTCTCCACAGCATAGGGACTGACTGATTCACCAAGGAACTGCGAGTGGGTAGGGAGAGAATCACTTGCTCATTAGTACTTACACTTAAGCGTACAGTGGGGGTGGTACTCAGATCAGTCAAGCTAGCTACTTGTTAGTAGCAGTTTTAAAAGGCTTAATGAGGGAGGAAGGCAAAACCTTTGGCTAAAGGGAGGTTGGGTAATTGCTCATAGGTCTCATATTTTTATTTGCTGCTCTTTTGCCTTATAACTATGCACTCTGAAGTATTGTCTGCACCTACCAACAGATGTTTATAGTTCTATGGTAGAAACAACATAACAAGAGTCTCCTCAGGTACGCCTCTACCTGCCCCCACTTAGCTCTTGAAATTAGAGTCTGTAATAATTAGAAGCATTTACAGTTTAACTGCCTGACGAAATGTATGGGGGAGGTGTTTGCTGGGATGAAAACAAGTGTTTATTTGTTAATATGCAATTATTTTATTGTTCTTGTGGGTAGTACTAATTACCCTTCCTTACCTGCATTATGCACATTTTGTAAAGAAGCTGAAAAATGATGAGAGGGAGAAGGGTGAGGAAACATTTTGTCTCTTCCACTTGCAGCTCATTGTAGCAGCCACCATTTTTTTCCTTAGCATGGTCTAACCAGCTCGTCAAATCTCCACGAAGATGGCAATATCGTAGACAGCATGTTTTCAGTGCATTAACAAACACCCCAAAGGTTGTCAGGAGGGAGCAACCTGCAAATAATTGGAGACAGTATGTATTAGTAAAGGAATTGTTCTTCTGTTCCCAAGATGTCAATCAAAAAGATGACAATTGTATGGATGAAGGACAGTAAAGTGATTGAGAAGGCTTTAGCACCCAAGGGGTTGAATTCAAAGAAACTGGCTCTGACAAGGGTTCTGGCATTTTGGTGACCAGCCCAAGTGGTGCTTGACAGCTGATGTAAAACATGAAAAAGGTAAGATCAATGGGAACATATTAAAAAGGGGAAGAAAGAACAAAAAAACACCGAAGTAAAATTTTTAGAATCTCTCAGAAGTCTCTAACTTTAACTCATTAATGGATAAGACAACCTGAACTTTCTTTTACAGTCTTAACACAAAGAACTGGTACAATTTTTTAATATAAAGTGTTATATAAATAATCTTCACTTGTCATGTAGAAGGTGGTTTCTTATTTTGACATGGAGATGAAGGGAAATGTGTTCTCTGCTTTGACTTTATCCTTGAATTTCAGACATAAGGTTAAACTTTGAACTCTTCAGATGACTTTATACATGTTGATAGTGTCACTAAAAGTTCAGATTGGATTAGTGGGTTTTTTACTTTTTCAGTAGTTTCCTCTGAGTTTATATGTCTGTTGCTTTAGTAGCAGAAGCATTTTAATGCTTTAGATGTTTGCAGTCCCTTACTGCTAATGATTTGCAACAGCATTGTTGCTTCTTTCATGATTCAGATTCCACCTTTTCTTGAACTCCTTTAGGATTTCCTAATACAGGACAGATAAAAGACCACTGTTTAGTTAACAATTCAGTTATATTATTATGATTGGTACAATTTTTTACAGAACCCCTTTGACCAGATAAATCCTTTCACAAATTAGACACCAAACCATAGTTTCAGGGTAAATGGTAAAGTAGATGTGAAAACGTCTGAGTTTCTCCAAAGAAGACTGCTATGAAAACTCAAAGTAGAGTTTGGTTGTCATTTTGATTATGTTGAAGTTTCCTAGAATAAAATTCTAGATGAAATGCATTCTAAACAAGTTCATTTAAATACCATAGAGTTTTGAATTTTATATTTGAATGAAGAATATTAATATTGCTTTTTATGGTTAGAATGATTATATTGATTTGACCTGGTCTTTTCTTTGAGAATTGTAATAGATCTATTATGTCAGTCTTTGATTAATTGCGGAAGCTGGGGGCCTGGTAATTGAATATGGAGCCTTTTACCTCTTAGTCACTGAATCAAATCCAGTACAAATTATTAGTGACCAAGAATGATTACAGCAGTGGTTCTTTGGTGGCCTCTGTGAAGTGTGTTGAGAGGTCAAGTGGAAGTATGTTGGGTAATTGCTGATGCAAGATGGGCTCATATGTGTAGTCACTATTACCTCTTTTTAGTCACTATTTCCAGACACAAATAAAAGGCCCAGGGACTGAGAAGGTCAAAGGGACAGAAGCACCTATAAGTGGCCAAGGTCTGTATCTCTTAATAGGGATATCTCTTTATTATTGCAGGAAGAATTGCTCTCTTATGAGACTTTCCTAGCTATTTCAATTAGTTTACTTAGGGTTTTAGTAGGATGAGAACTGAGAATGTCTTGATGAACAGACAGACTAGAGACTGAATTTGAACAGGTCTGGGCTAGGAGGCTTACCTTCCTGACATTTCCTTATGATTTTGTCTCTATTTCTTTTCAACCTGTTCTCTGCTCAATTCTTGCAAAACAGTGCTGGGTGGATAGATAGTAGGGTTATTACTGGCATTGATTCAACTTACTCTATACTTTCAAACAGGCTTTATTATTAAATGATAACTATTTGAAGGATGAAAGACTATTTCTAAAGATATTTTTCTCTATTTTTCTTCCTATATTTCAAATTTAAGGACTTTATAAAATATTTGTTTTAAACAAATATATCTGTTGCAAAGTAAATTTTGATCCACTCTTATGCATGATAAATTGATTAAATTTATCATAATTTTATTAAGCAATCAAATACTGCTATCATATTATTTCTAAAGAGAGATGGCTTAGATTAGTGCATTTTAAACTAGCTGTGTTAAAAGCTCAGTTTTAAAAAAATCCTGAGCTATCATGGTCAATACATCTGTGAACTACAATAAAAATGACCTACCAAAAGAATAAAATAAGAAGCAAAGACATACCAAATATAAGTCCTTATATTTTTACTATTAGATTCAGCAGACATAAAATGCAACTTCTCATAAATACTTCTACATGTTTTCTCTCAGTGTCTATTTATTTTGTTGCAATAAAAAAACAGTTTATTGATCAGCACTGCTCCATGGATGAGGCTTTGAGCAGCACTGTCTTCAACTGAATACACACTTTGAAAAATGAATTTATTTAAACAAGGAAAATTATATCTGATGTGGTGATATGACGGAAGCCGGTCCATCCTTGCTGCTTGACACAGTCGCTGCAGGAAAGAAACATCTGCACAGCATATGTTTCAAGGGACCTGGCGTATATAGCATACTGTTCTTAATATGTTTGCTCCCCTTAACGCTGTGTGTTTTAACCAAGGTCACCTCTCCGAGAAAGGTTGTTTCCCCAGGTAGGAATTTTTCCCTGAAGTCAGGGAGGGGATGAAACTCCTTAACTAAGTGCCAGGCGGGTAGTTAATCACTTTAACTACAAACAATCATGCTTAAACTACATAATCTTTACTCCCTGGAATGGAGATAAGAAACGCCCTAACCTTTGTAATAGAGATTGACAGGATTAAAATGAACTGGTATAAATACAGTTGTAACAAAGACAGCAAGAGACAGAATTCAGAAGACAGCAAGACACAGAACTTAGAACAGAATCAAGAAGACAGAACCTACACAGAGCCTAGAGACAGAAGATGGACCCCAGCATCTGAACCTGACTACAGAAATTGGCAAGAGAACCTGACTAGAACCTGGTGACTGAACCTGACTGGAGTACCTGGACAGAACCTCTCTGGAGAGCCTAAGCAGAACCTCTCTGGAGATCGAAACCAGAACTTGGCTAGAGATCCTGGCTAGGCTGCTGATCAACTGAACACTGTCTCCATGTCCTTCCTTCTTCGCCGACTCCGTCCACACCTTTGGGGACCCCTGGACGCGCTGGGGTTGGACTCCGGCAGTGATATGAAGCAATAAGAAACAAAATGGTTAAGAACAAGAAATGATTAAGCTTGAATGAGGTCTAAAATTTGAGCCAGCACTGTGAGTGCTCATAATTGATGCCAAACAAATGTGAATGCACTTATTTATTCATTTAATATACTTATTAAGTACATACTGTGTGCCAGGGACTTTTCTAGGCCTTAAAAATATAGCAGTAATCAAGACCTAAGTTTTACTGGGGATGAGAGTAAGCAAGCGAGAAAATATTAGACAAATCCAATGATAAAAACAAAATAGATAAGATAGAGACCCATTGTGGGGTTTGGTGTAGAGGAGACTTTAAAAGTTGAAATTTGAACTGAGGATTGAATAGACTGGAAGTAAATGAAGAACTTTGCAGGAAGCATATACCAGGCATGTCATGAGCTGGGAGAAGTTCAGGAACAATTAAGACCAATGAGTCAGTAGCTCAGTTAGTGAGAAAAAGATTGGGAGGAGATGTGGTCCAAGAGTTGGTCCGGGGTCAGATGTTACATCAAGGAAAGGAGCTTGGATTTTATCCTCACTGTTAAGGGAGACCATTAAGATGTTTTATGCAGAGTTAAGATAACATATGATGTATATTTTTTAAAAATTTACTCTGAAACTCTGGTTAGATAATGGATTTTAGGGATCAGAGAGGAAGCTAGGAGACAGAAAAAGGTAATGGTGACTTGGACATAGTAGTGGCAATGAAGAGAAGTGAACAGGATGGGATGTGCTTTTGAACAATCAATAGAATTTTATGATGTGAAAAGAGGTTGAAGAAATGAGAAAATTGAGGATGGCTACTTTTTCTATCCTGAACAACTGGGTGTTAGTGACTTACACTGAGATGGAAAAGATAAAAAAGGAGTAAGTTTGAAGTTGGAAGAATTAACAATTGAATTTTGGTCAGGTTAACTTTGAGATTTAGATAACCAAGTCAAAATAGGGCCCTAGCTGGTTTGGCTCAGTGGATAGAGCATTGGCCTGCAGACTGAAGGGTCCCAGGTTTGATTCCAATCAAGGGCACATACCTCGGTTACAGACTCCTGGCCTTGGTCCAGGCATACCAGAGTTAACCAATCAATGTGTCTCTCTCATATCAGTGTTTCTCTCTGTCTCTCCCTCTCCCTCCCACTCTCTCTAAAAATCAATGGAAAAAATATCCTTGGGTGAGGATTAAAAAAAAAAGTTGAATAGGAAGTCAGTTACATGAGTTTCAAGGTGAGAGGAGAGGTCTATATGAAACTGAGCGCTTGGTATATAGTTGGCATTAAAAACTATGGAACTAGAGGTTACTTAAGGAAAGAGGGCAGGAAGAGAAGAGCCAGGGTCCCTGGAATGAATCCTAGGGCTCTGCATTAATTAGGAGGAGAAAACTTAGCCAAGGAGGTGGAGGAAGAGTAAACAATGTGCATTGTAAGTCAGAGGGCTGGAGAAGTAATAAACCTAAATTGATCAGCTGGACTGAAAGAGAGCCAATAAGCTAGATAGAGAGGGCAAGCAAAGAAACTGTATAGTAATCTGCCTGTCTTATCAAATCGCAGAATTATCACTGAAAATTAGGAGTTGAAAACATCTCCATCTACACATCACACTGCCTCCTTGGATTAATCCATTATACTTAATAGAAAACTCATGCCTCAGTACAAATAGTTTTGGGTGTCATGTAGACTCAGCCTTTAAAAAAATCCATTGTCATTATAATTCTCAAATTGCTTTTCTGCACCAGGAGCAGAAATGGGAAGTAACTGAGACTTCAAGCTCCAGTTTAAATGTGCAAGCACACCAGGCGTGCACATTTTAAAATAAAACAGATGAGCTATTTAAAATGTTTTATTGCAAAACTTAAAGATTGTCACCATTACTATTTAAAAAAAACTTTAGAAAGCAATTTTTCTATTCTTTGTACCTTCAAGTCCTTGGCTCTGATGTTCTGCTCCTCTGACCTTCCTCTAATCATGAATATCTATGCTACTTAATTATAATAAAAAAGCCTACATTGCACTCTAGATGGTAGATGCACATTTTTTCTTCTTTGGTCACCTGCCAGTTCTCAAAATTATAGCAGTGGGAAGAAATGCAAATGAAGGCCGTGCTTGACAGCTAAACATAATGGAATGCACGGTCCACATTTGAAAAGTTACCTTAAAATAAAAGGTAGCATATAAAAAAATCATTTCTTTAAGGTCACCTATGGCTTTGAATTACAGCTTTGAGGAATTTCCAATTTAGTCATCAGAGAGGAAGAAGCCAAAATAAAGATTATATACTTTGCGAGAGGGAAGAGTTTTACTTCATCAGAGTTGGGTGATCTTATAACTTGGCAACACAAAACAAAATGAAAAAAACTAAATATTCACTTTATAGAGTATTGTGTATAGAAAACTGGTGACAAAAATTTCCTGTTACAATTTTACTAGCAGCTTATAAATTTTTTGGTCAATGTCCAAAGCAAGCTTACTTTATTGCATGTTAAAAAATTTAACATGTGGATCACAATAGGCTGGCAGTTAATGACATATATCTGAATAATTTTGAATAATTTTATTTATTTAGATGAATATTTTTTCAAATATGAGATTGAAAAGCAAATGGGTGGATACTAAATAGTTGTTTAGAAATTTTGAATCTATACCTTATATACATATATAGCATGCACACACACACAAACACAGAGAATTATTTGATAATTATATATTCCAGCATATGTCAGAGTGGTCTTTCAATAAAAGCTCACACTTTAATTTTCCTCTTTTTTTGTGAGTTGGGGCTGACAGAGAGGATCTCTCAGACACCTTTTGGCATGTTGAACCCATTTCACAGACTACCAGAATGGCGTGTTCTGCTTAGCTGTGACCCACAGGCCACGGAGCTCTGAGAGACAGGGTCAGAGGCTTCTGTGGATGCTGTTTTCTATGCTTCGTGCTTTAGTATGTGGTGCAATAAAATGAGCATAATATATAGCAAAGTAAGGCCTGGGCTTTGGTTCCATTTTAGCCATTTTGTGAGGCCTTGGGTAAGTCATTTAATAAATTACGCATCTGTCTCTACACTCAGTTTAAGAATAACAAGCACTGATTGAGCATTTACCATATTCCAAGCATGTAAGACATAGGATTTTCTAATTGTATTCATAAATAGGTCATTTCAGTATAACGTGATATGATAAAGATATGTAGTTGCTACAGTAGCAGAGGCAAATTATATAAAGTCTCCTCTGTAAAAAGATAGACAGTGCTCTTCCTCCCTCCCTCAGAGGTATATAGTGAAAATGAAGTGACACTGGTGAAGGCACTTAATTTTTAAAAACACAACTCATTGCCTTGTTATTAGTGGTATTGTGTAGATTAGTAGAGACAGTGGTAGTAGTAAAAGTACTACCAAAAGTGAAATACGTTTAATTAAGGTCATTGTTAAACAAGATAGATGAATAGATCAAGGAAGGGAACAGAATAGAAACTCCAGAAATGTAAATGGCAGTATATAGTGAAGGTGACATCTCAAATGAGTGGGGAAAGTAGAGATCTTTTTTTTAGAAAATCAGGTTGATAATTTGATAGTCATATGGAAAAAAGATAAATTCATTTAAAACCGATTCTAATATAATTTCCAAATGCGTCAGAGTTGTAGAGTTAAAAAAATAATATGAGCACCAAAAGAAAATATGAATGAATTCCTTTATCATCTGGGAGTGAAGAAAAATTTTCAGCATGGTTCAAACTCTAGAAGCAATGATGGAGAAAATTGATAAATCCAATATATATATATATACAGCCTAAGCAACCCTTACGACCGAATGACCAGAATGACTGGTCGACCAGTTGCTATGACATGCACTGACCACCAGAGGGCAGACACTCAATGCAGGAGCTGCTCCCTGTTGTCAGTGTGCTCCCACAGCCAATCTCCCACGGCCAGCCAACCTCCCACGGTCCCTCCCCCCTGCCGGTTGGCCCCCCCATAGGCCCAGATCAGGGGGGCTGGCTGCCTAACCTCTTGGGGTCCCTCCCTCCCCATTGGCCAGCCCCCCAATAGGCCTCCATCGCCACCCAGGCCAAGGGACCCCACCAGTGCACAAATTTGTGCACCAGGCCTCTAGTTTAATTATAAACATTAATGCCCCTCAAAAACAAAGCAAATAAACCTAATAAGTTTTTCTATAGATGATAATAGAAGAAGCAAAGTTAAAAGATTTATGACAAATGGAATATAATATTTGCAACTATTATAATACACAGGGGTTAACATCTTCAATATATACAAATTTTCTAAAAATTAAATGAAAAATTTCACAACCCCATAGGAAAAATGAACTAGATATATGAATAGGTAGTTTAGTGAGAAAAATTCAAATTACTCTACAGCAATGAAAAGATGTTCAACTTTTCTCATAATAAGAGAGATGTCAACTATTTAATAAGGGAAAACTAAAAGAAGATAGAGATGGTATTTCAGTGAAATACCATTTCCCACCCTCAAATTGGCAAAAATGAAAAGTGACAGTGTACTGTGTTGGAAAGACTATGGGGAAACAGGCATTCTCATACATTTTTTTGGTGAAAACATACAGCATGGTATAACCACTTTAGAAGGAAATTTGGCAATATACAGCAAAGCCATCTATGGGTTTACTTTTTGATTTAGCAATCCTACTTGTAGGAATCTATCCTAAAGACATATGGGGAAACATGCAAAGGGAGGTATAGTTCAAGTTATTCATTACAACCTACTTAGCAGCAAAAGTAGAGAAACAACCCAAATGTGTATCAATATAAGACTGGTAAAATAGGCAATGGTTTACCACACAATGGAATACTATGCAGCAATATAAAGGAATGGGGAATATTTTTATATATAGTTATGAAACAACCCCTAGATTATATTAAATGAAAAATGCAGGCGAGAAAAAGTGGGAATAATGTGCAACTGCTTATATAAGAAGGAGGAAATACATATACATAGAGACAGACACACATATAACATTTTAGTATTTTCTTTCATTAAAAAAGGAATGATAATTCTTTAAAAATACATAAATTGACACCTAAAGGAATAGGAGAGAATATAGGAATATATAGACCTTGTCTTGAACATAAATTTTACATAATTACAAACAAAATTAAAATAAAACCATCTAAAAGTATGAAGAAAAATGGAACAAATGCACTTAATTGTATATAAAGTTAGTGATTTAATAAGATAGAAAGGAACTGTACCAAATGACTTTGAAGCATAATCATTTTAGTGAACATTCTTAGGGGTTATACCATAAAGAAATAAAACCTGCAAGAAAAATCTTGAAACTCTTTTCAAACAATCATGTTGCTGGTGGTAGTGTTAGTCTAAGACTACTGAATGTGTCTTTTGAGATAAAGCAAATGTGCGAATATATTGCTGTTATTGAGAACTGGGATTTGGGGCATGGGAAGAAGTAGAAAAAGTTCTAAGTTTGATAAAGTTAGGTAAAAATCCCATAGCACTGGTTTTGACTAGGGCATTAGTATAATCCAAATGGTTATTCTCTTAGAAAGAAAGGGAAAAAAGAACATTTGTTCTTTTTTTTCTAGCTTTGTGCACTGAAAGACCTAGAAACTGTGATAGACTAAGTAGCAATGAGAATCCCTATTGCCAAGACTGTAGTCTCTAGATTGCATTATATGGGAAGAGAAAACACAGGTTTTTTGTGTGTGAAAGAGTAGATTTAAAGTTCAGGGAAGGAAATGATGACTCTCCTCTCCAAAAGCCTGATCCTTCGCTCTCTCCCTCTCTCCCTCTCTCCCTCTCTCCCTCTCTCCCTCTCTCCCTCTCTCCTGCGTGTGACCCTTCAATCCACAGGCCAATGCTCTATCCGCTGAGCCAAACCAATCTGCGCTCTTCTCCTCTCTTTTTTTTTAGGGAATAAGGCAGAGGGTTTTGAATCCGTATCAAAAGGAGGGAAAAACAACTCTACTTGGACACAGAGCAGTCCAGGTCAGATCCCAGAGGCTTGAAATAGTGTACAAGTTCGGGAATTGTGATGTGTTCCAAGTATGGAAGTATTGGTTTTGGGTGAAGATCTGTATTATTGGGATAGGGAAAAGTTCACTCTTACACCTTTTTTTT
Organism: Myotis daubentonii; assembly: GCF_963259705.1. Classification (NCBI taxonomy): domain Eukaryota; kingdom Metazoa; phylum Chordata; class Mammalia; order Chiroptera; family Vespertilionidae; genus Myotis; species Myotis daubentonii. The sequence continues at coordinate 28,674,584 of NC_081841.1, forward strand.
TCCTGGTAGATTCAACTAAGACGACTTGTTGAGATTAAAGCACTCACATTTGCCTCTTGTTGATCACTGAGAGAGAAAGAATTCTACAGGGCCCCTACAGTTAAATTGTGAAACCCCTACATGAGGAGAGAGAAAATGAGAATATGTCACTTTTTTCCATGTCTCTAATATTCAGAAATATTCCCCTGAGAAAATTGGGGAGAAGAGACAAGGAGTAAGGTTATGTGTGCCTAGCCCCTGATAAGCCTTCTCAAACTCTGAAAGAGTAACAGGATAAGCCCCTGTGGACTAAAAGGCATCTCTGGTCAGCCTCGGTCTTGAAGAATGTCTTGGCTTAATAGTCCCTTTCCAGAGAGCAGGTTGCCTAACTTAGTGAAGAAGTTGCACCATGTGTTAAGTTTTCCATCCCATTTCTCTGACCTCATCCTCTTAGATTTCTTCTCTGCAAAGCCGATTTGACAGTTGTATCTCAGACTCAGGCTCAAAAACCTCTCGGATGAGTTGTCACACCTGTATACTACTCTCACGTCACCCTAGCATAACCATGTGTACATGTTTATCTAGATTAAAAGATGGTGAGAACATCAAGAGAGAATATTGGGAGAGCTATGGGTATATTGACTACTTATTATCTCATCCTAATCTCTAATTTATTATTGTAATTCTTCCAGAGCAGTCCAAATAAGACCCCAGAGGCTTGAAATAGTGTACAAGTTGGGGAATTATGATGTGTTCCAACCATAAAGTGAAAGAAAGGATGGAAGGAGATGAGGTTGGAGAAAGGGGTCCCAGGCTGTCCTCACATGGAAGTCATTACAAAGCCTCTCTTTCCCACACTCCATCTTCACTGTCTTTCTCCCTTTCACCAGGTTCATCTATTTGCTTTAAAATAACCCCTCAATTGAAAATTGAAAACAATTCAGGCCTTAGTCAGGATTTTCACCTTTATCCTGAGAACAATAGGAAACCATTTGGCAGACTTAATTAAATGAGTGGTCAGAGCAGGTTTTCTTTTTAAGTTTATTCTCGTTGCTGCATTGAGAATGGTCTGAGAAGGAATGGACAAGAAAGATTTGGACAGAGCAGTCAGGTGGTGATAGGTAAGAGAGATCATGGTGAACTGAAGTGGTGGGAGCAATAAGATAGAAGGAGTATTGGACAGGTGTGGAAAGTATTTCTAAGGTAGAATTGATAGGTCTTGCTGATGGGTTGAATGATCTTTCCCCCTCTCTGCATCCATCCCCTTGGGCATTTAACTTTGAAGTGTCCTCTGCCTCTGTCTCTGGACTTGACCATGTGCCTGGCTTTGGGTAATAGAATGAAGCAGAAGTGCAAGTATGGTGCTTCTAAGTCTACAATATGAGAGGCCTTGCTCTTTCTTGTGTTTCTGTCATCTCCTTGAGGACATTCCTGAGGTAGCCTACTGGCATGGAACAGATACCTGGCAGAAACTTAAGTGCCCAGTCAGCCCAATTGAAACTCGTTTTCAGTGGTTGACAAACTCATTAAGTCAACAGAGCCAAATATCAACAGTACAACGATTGAAATTTCTTTTGAGAGCCAAATTTTTCAAACTTAAACTATATAGGTAGGTACATTGTTATTAACTTAATTAGGGTACTACTAAGGCTTAGGAAGAGCCACACTCAAGGGGCCAAAGAGCCGCATGTGGCTCGCAAGCCGCAGTTTGCCAACCACTGTGGTATCTTACAAAAGGAAGCAAGGGAGCACTCAAAGACCACAGAGGCTTGCCTTGGCCAGTGTGGCTCAGTTCATGCATGGAGAGGTTGCAACTTACATTCCTATTCGGTGCACATGCCCGGGTTGTGGGCTTGATCCCAGTTGGGGGCTTGCAGGAGGCAGCTGATTGATGTTTTTCTCTCTGTCTTCCTCTCCCTCTCTCTCTCAAGTCAATAAAAATATATTTAAAAAAACACACAAAGGTTTGTCTGAAGGACTCAGGCACCCACAAGAAGAGGACCTCACTGCCTAACTATGGAACAATTTGAGCATCAATAATTGTAGTAGATTGAAACACATTAAAATTTTTATGTTCATGAATGAACAATAATCTATTTTTTAAAAAGGCAACTAATAGGTTACCTTTGGAACATTTTGAAGCTCAACTCTTGAACTTGAAAATCTAAAAATAGAGGGAAAGAAATAGATGTCTCTTTTTCTTATATAAACTGTATATCTGTATAAGTAAGTAGTTGTTGAAACATTATTTCAGGTAATAAAAGCAAAAGAAATATAAAATATCACCACTTTGCAACTCCCAGAGGGGTGGTTAATTTGGGCAAAAATCATCAATAGGTACTGGTCCTGAAAACACAGAGATAATCAGACATTCTGCATCTTGATTGGAGTTCATAACGCCATCTATGAAGGAATTTTGCCAAAAGAAATATCTGAATCTGATTAACTGTCTAGGTCTATCAGATAACTTATGGGAAATGAGGAGGAGAAAAACCTGTTGAATGTAATCAGCAAAATCTATAAGGGAAACACTGTATTAAATGTTCAGATTCTTAAACAATTTTTTTTGAAAAGACAAAGGCAAAGGTGTGGTTTGGTTGGTTGTACTAGTATGTAGTTTCATGCATTGGGGGATATATGTGGTTGAAGAGACGTGTCTACCATTTAGGCTATCTGAGCCTTATTTGCATTTGATTTGAATAAAGTCTAAAACAAAAAAAAACAATTTGAAAAATGGGAACAATTAAAGTCACTTTACAGTGACCAAGCATTTCATGTTATTAATAAATGCTCAATTTAATAAATAAATATTATAAAATTTTTTATTGTGTGTGATAATGAGATTTTGATTATTTTTTAAAAGTAACATACATAATATGTATGTTATATACACACATACACAAGTTAAATTCTATAATATTTAGTTTTTGCCTCAAAATTGCCAGGAGGAATTAGAAAAAAGTGAGTAAAGATAAGTTGGTAATTACTGAAGCTCAAAACTGAATAGATGGGACTCATAAATTATTTTTTTCTACTTTTGTTTATGTTTAAAACATTCCATTATTAAAACTATTTAACAAGGGAAAACTAAAAGAAGATAGAGTTATTGATATTGTTGCAGATTCCGTTGCTCCCAAGTGTAATATCTAGCGAAATCTACAAATTCCATTGAAAGAGAAGTTACAGGGAATCAAGGAGGAAGGAGATATGTCAAGAAAACCATAAAAACCAGAAAGTTAATATAAAATGTGATTTACTTACATTTTTCTGGCTGATAAATCAGGTTACAATGCATCATATGAAGAGTTATCAGAGCCATAAGTGTAGACATAAAAGGAATAAGTAAAACCAGGACCCAAGCCCCTGAGTGCTGAATGTAAGATATTCCCAGAAAGACAACAGTCACATTTAGGTTCATGATCCAATAAAACCTGAGGTACACAGACAGACAAAAATAAAAACACCATTGAGTTACTTCAGATAGCAACTGCTTATTTTAATGCTTTTATATAAATGTAAGCTATAAAATTGTGGCATGTTAGCTCAAGTACATTTTACAAATATTATTGGATTTCTAAATAAGTTTATAGTTATCAGCTGTCTTAGAGTTTCATTATCTTTGTTTCATTTCTATTTAGAAGATGTGTAGAAAGTATATTCTCTTTTATCTAATTAGAAGTTGACAGGTATTTTCTGTACAGGGCCTGACATGAGTAGATTAGGCTTTGTGGGTCAGATGGTCTTTGCAGCAGCTTCTCAACTGTGTTGTGGAGCTAAAGAAGCTATAGACACCTGCATACACCCAATGAACCTGTAAAGTTTCATGGTTAAAGAGTTGAATCTCTATTCCTGGGAAAACTCAGGAATCTTCAGGTTATGTGTGTATCCTGCATTAAATCAAAGAAATGCATGTCATTGAATAAAACTTTTAGTGTCTCCTCCTTGTAAATAGGATTTGTATATTTGGGGAAATCATCTCTATCTCTCAACCTTTCCTTGGGTCTAAATCCTGCCCTTAGAATCTCATTGCAGAGGGGTCCTTAATATTAACTTAAAAAATTATTAAGGTAAAATTAAATATAATAAAATTTACCCAGTTATATATATAGTTTTATGAGCTATTATAAACATTTTAGTTGTCCAAACACTAATATGCCTAAGTTTTAGAGCACTTACATATCACTAAAATTTAAAGGACTTGCCTGATTAGACCCAGACCACTGAGATACCAAGATTATCTCACCTTTGATGACCTCAAAAGTAACTGAGTAGAGCTTAATTTCATTGCAAAATCCCTTCACTTTGCCAACCTATATAATAAAAGCCTAATATGCTAAGTGTCTGGTCATCTGGTCATCTGTTCAACCAATCAAAGCGTACTATGCTAATGATATGCTTAGGCTGCTAAACCACTCTCTATGACGTGCACTGACCACCAGGGCACAAACGCTCTGACTGGTAGGTTAGCTTACTGCTGGGATCCAGCCAATTGGGACTGAGCGAGATGGGCCGGACATGCCCTAGAGCCCTCCGGTGGTCCCTCCCCACCAGGGGGAAGATGCAGTGAGCTGAGCAGTAAGAAGCAGGAAGCAGGCGGGCCGTAAGGAGAGAGGGATCCTGGACTGCTAGAGGGATGTCTGACTGCTGGCTTAGGTCTAATCCCTGGCAGGTGGACATCCCCCGAGGGGTCCCAGACTATGAGGGTGCATAGGCCAGGCTGAGGAATCCCCCTACCCCCAGGGCATGAATTTCATGCACTGGGCCTCTAATATAACATAAAATAATCATTGGGTGTTATCTGGTCATTGTCATATTCTATTGGGTGGAGTCAGATTACAAGTTATTCCCTCATTCAGAGGGATGGGTCTGTCAAAAGTGTGACCCATTGGGAGTCATCCTATGGAATTTCCTATAAATCTAATTGAAGGAGAGAGGAAATGAGGATGCCAAACTAGGTTGTTAATTAATTAAAGACCAGACTCCTTATCCTATCTCATTTCTCTAACTGGCTGAGGATGGAAGCTTGGCTCCCTGCTGTGCCCAGTTGGCACTACCCAGGAGAATGAATTGGAGCACTGCCAGTTTCTGCTGGACAGGGGATAGAAGACCAGTTCCTCTCGAAGCCTCACGAACACCCCCAGGCTGGGAATCAGAGTGCCCTGCTTCTGTTCCTGTGTGTGTGTGTGTGTGTGTGAGAGAGAGAGAGAAAGAGAGAGAGAGAGAGAGAAGTATCAGATTCCTGTTTTCTGCTGATACTATGGGGCCAGCAGAGGTGAGGGGGCAGTTTTTCCATAGTCCTCAGATGAAGTAGGGCAGGTATTGCCAACAAGATTTTCTTTCCTTCCTTTATTAGTAGTTTCATGGTTTTAGATCTTATGTAAGACCAATAAAAGACGCTGAATTAATTTTTCAGTAGGGTGTTATGGGTAATTTTTTTGGTATCCTATCTAATAAAGAGGTAATATGCAAATTGACAATCACATAAGATGGCCACCCCCATGTGGTCAAAGATGGCCACCAGAAGATGGCCTGCAAGGGAAGGCAGTTGGGGGTGGGGGGACCAGGCCTGCAGGGGAGGGCAGTTGGGGGGGACCAGGCCAGCAGGGGAGGGCAGTTAGGGGCAATTGGGCCAGCAAGGAAGCAGTTAGGCATTGTTCAGGCAGGCAGGGGAGTGGTTAGGGGATGATCAGACTGGCAGGAAAAAGCATTTAGGGGCAATCAGGCAGGCAGGCAGGCAAGCGGTTGGAAGCCAGCAGTCCCGGATTATGAGAGGGATGTCCCACTGCTGGTTTAGGCCTGATCCTACAGGGACAGCCCTCAAAGAGTCCCAGATTGGAGAGGGTGCAGGCTGAGCTGAGGGACACACCTCCCCCCCCGTGCACAAATTTCATGCACTGGGCCTCTAATATGATATATAACTATTCTAATACAATTTATTGAAAAGATGATCTTTTCCCATTGAATTTTTTGGCACCTTTGTTGAAAATCAATTGACCACATAAATATGATGCTTTGTCCTGATTCTCAATTCTGTTCCACTAATCTATCCTTATGCCAATATCATATTGTCTTCATTACTGTTTTCTACTTATTTGTTTTTTAAAAATGACTTTATTGATATAACTGACATACAATAGACTGCATGTGCTTAAAGTGTACAGTTTGATAAGTTTTGAAAATGTATGCACCCATGAAATGATCACCATATTCAAGAGAATGAACATATCCATCATTCCCCAAAGTTTCCTTATGTTCCTTTGTAAACCTTCCCTCTGCCACTCCCTCCCTATGTCCATGAACTACTGATCTTTTTTTTTTTTCTGTTGCTACAGATTTGTTTTCAATTGATAGATTTTTTTTTTTTTTTTTTGGTAAGTGTAATGATCAAATAGGTATTCTGTATCTGGATTCTTTCACTTGGCATAATTATTTGGAAATTCTTCTATGTTATGTTTATCAGTAGTTGATTCCTTTTTATTCCCAGGGAGCATTCCTTTATATAAATATACCACATTTTATTTATCCACTTATCTGTTGATAGACACTTTCTCGGGCTTATGGCTAATTACAAATAATGATGTTTTGAACATTCATGTACAAGTGTCTGTATAGACATGGACTGTCATTTCTCTTGGGTAAAATATAAGAGTGGAATAGCAGGGTGATATGCTAGATGTATATTTAACATTTAAAATATTTCCAAATGATTTTTAAGTAGCTGTAACATATTTATATAACCACCACCAATATATCAGAGTTCTAATACCTCCGTATCTTGGGCAACACTTGGTATGGTCGATTTTTATTTTAGTTATTTTAATAGATGTGTGGTTTTATTTTGCATTTCCCTAATAACTGGTGATATTGAGCTTCTTTTTATGTGCTAATTGGCCATCTGTGTATCTTCTTTGGTAAAGTTTCCATTCACATAATTTGTCCATTTTAAAAAATGGGTTATTTTCTTATTATTGAGTTTTAAGCGTTCTTTATATAACCTAGATATGTCCTTTACAAACATGTGTTTTACACATTTTCTTCCAGCCTATATTTTGTCTTTTTATTTTATTAATAGTGGCTTTGATGAGGACAAATTCTTAATTTTAATGAAGTCAAATTATCTTTTTTTTTTCTCTTACAGATCATACTTTTGGTTTTGCATCTAGGAAATCCTTGCTTAACTCAAGGCCCCTCTTCTTCAGAGAAGAAATCTGAGCATTGGAGATGACTCATCCCAATTCTCACAGCTGCATTGTTTGCAGAGCCGTGAATAGAAGCCACCTCTTCTGTGCAGTCTCTTAAGGAGAGGCTACCTGGGCTGGGTGTCTTTCTTATACTTCTTTCAGGGTCTTTCAAGTTATAGATTTTGTAACACCACCATTTCCTCATTAATCCAGGGTTTAACATTTGAATTACCTTTCACTCATGCCTCTTAACATGTTTTATATAGCATTAATTATAAATATTGTCCTTTCTCTTTGGAATGGTTGTCAGTAGACTTGAGTTTGAATTACAACTCCAATAATCACATTATCTGTGATCTGAGTCTCTCTAGAATTCTGGGTCTTTCTCTTTAAAACTTAGGGATTATACCTTATGCACAGAATTTTTGTAAAGATTGAATGAAGAACACAGACAGTAGCTGTATAAATACCAAGCAAATGTAGTTGCTGTTCATTTTCTCCAATCTTGATTTCAGGAACAAAAAAGAGCAGTGAAATTAGAGCATAGTGACAGGAACAGAGAGTTAGAAAAGAAGGCGAAGCGCCCTGACCGGTTTGGCTCAGTGGATGGAGCGTGGGCCTGCGGACTGGGGGTCCCAGGTTTGGTTCCAGTCAGGGGCATGTGCCTTGGTTGCGGGCACGTCCCCGGTGGGGGTGTGCAGGGGGTGGCTGATCGATGTTTCTCTCTCATCGATGTTTCTAACTCTCTGTCCCTCTCCCTTCCTCTCTGTAAAAAATCAATAAAATATATTAAAAAGGAAAGAAAAGAAAAGAAGACGAAGCAGTTAACTGGGTCCACATCTTTTAGGTCCTTGAAGTTTGTGGTAAGGTGTTTGGACTTTATTTCTAGTGCATTGGGGAGCCATTTGAAGGCAATTAAACAGGGGGCTGAAATGATCTGATTTTAGATGAAAAGAAAAAAGGATTATTGTGTCAGCTCTCTGAATTGCAGACAGGGCTTGGTAAGGAGACCAATTGTAGCTATTGTAATCATCTGGATGAGAGCTGAGTGTGAACTGGACCAGAGTGGTAGCAGAGGAAAGGGAGAGTAGATAGATATGTGATATCGATTTGGGAGGATGTGTCCAATTAGGCTAGTCTCCTCCCTGTCCTATAAACATGCCTGCTCATTTCCATCCCTGTGACTTTTCATGTTCTTTGGCTTGCCCTGTCTCACTTTCAAAGTCCCATATCAAATGTCTTTTTCTTCATTCATTTTTCTCGTGAGTATTCTACTTTTTCTTTTCTCTGAAGTTCTAAAGCAAACATGCACTGTCCATTTTTCACTTTTGTCAGTTTTGTGTTCTCACTTCTAGATCAGCAAGCTCCCTGACAGCAACACCTTATTCTTTATATCCGTGTCTCCACAGGACCTAGCACAGTTCTAGTTCCACAATAAATGGATAATGAATAACTAACTGATAATAACATGGCATCTCTGGTAAAAATTTAAAGAAATGACAACATCCACAAATCCAAATCTTTAATAATTGGTCTATGAAAGTAATTACATATCAAACATGGCCATGCTGAGGAAACTGACTTGCTGTAATTCACTAATAGAAACATCACAATGTGGGTGAGGTATGAAGTGAGAATTTTCTAGGACAACTGGATGGAGTCCCTAGGCTCAGCCTCGGGTCATCCTTTCATGCTGTTGCAAGCTGCACATTTGAGTTGTGGCTGAAGCAACAGAGAGAAGCTGGAGCTGAAAGCAATACTATATTTCTTTCCATCTTTAGGAAATTCTTTTTTTTTAAATGTTAAGTATTGCTGAGAAATCCAAGAGGACACTGTGTGACTCTTCAGTACACCACATGGTGATGTAAGCTGAATTGTCTAAAGAGGGTCAAGGAAAATTACAATTATTGCAAGACTTAAATCTTGTGAAAGGTAGTCAGAAACCAAAGAATTATAGGCTGAATATCTATGTATAGAAAGAGATTTCACATAAAGTACTAAATGTGTTTGAACAAATGCCACCCAACCTATTTGATTGTGTAATTTTCTGAAAGAATTACACAGTACAGGCATGTTTTATATATGTCTTTGTTGATCCATGAACAGGACAAGCCATAGATAATTAAGGCTGAAATTGTATATATATCAATTGTAAAAAAATAAAAGAAATAAAAATCCACAGTCTTCAAACTCACCATTAAGGCTCCTTTCATCTCATAGTTCACTAGCAAATTGAACATATAAAGCACCTTTCACACAGAAAGCCAGAGAGCAAAGCACTAAAGCAAAACAAATACCAGTGATTAAGGAAAATTGAAAGCAGCAGTAAAAATATGTTTCTTTAGTCTACTTTTAAATACGGACTGGGAGCTGCAAATAACTCGGAGTATATATAAGTGGTAATTTTTTTTTGTCTTCATGATTTTATGGTGTTGAATACAAATAAGGAACAAAATTGTTAATGTAAAAATAGCAAAAATATTTTGAGATTATTTATTTTAAATATTTACCTGAATTTGTTTAGTGATAATTTTAAAACTCACACAATTGTTCTTAGGCTGAATAATTTTGACATGCTTTAGACTGAATTTAAGTGATTTTAGGAGAAATGGTTTAAAATGTTCTTTCCTAACCTGAGAAGTATCAAACATTCAGATCTTTAGAGTATTAGTGGACAATGTAAAGAGTTCAGAGTGAATATTTTATTCTGTGCATTGAACAGTATTTAGATAATTTACCAGGGGATTTACAGCTCTTCAAAGGGATAAAGTTGAACTGTTTAGAAGAGTCAGTGAAACACTTGGGTGCTGATTTCATGGTGAATGGCTGTTGTCAATCATTGCTTCTTTTAGCATAACCAGTGGCCCACTGAAATGTTTCAAAGAATACTCTGGCAGCCATGAATTTGGAGAAAGGAGGATAAAATGGAAATTGTACAGTTCTCACTTTTTATCTATAAATTATTTCAACAATGCTGTTAAAGAAATGGCAGTTTATTACAGGAAGATCATTGATTTTGGTGAATACACAGCAAGGTCAAAGTAAAATATATATTTCTAATTAAGATGCTACATTCTCTTCTTCCCGCTCTCACTGCCTCTCTCACTATTTTAATGCTCTCATTCTCTTTCTCTCTCTCTTTTTAAATTCTTGCATTATTACTCATTATATTATTTTCTTTAAAATTTTTTAAAATTAAATTTATTGGGGTGACATTGATTCACAAAACCATACAGGTTTCCGGTGTACAATTCAAAACATCATCTGCACCCTGCATTGTGCCCCCCTAGCCCCAAGCAAAGTCTCTTTCTGTCCCCATTTTGCCCCCTTTGCCCACCTCCACTTTATCCTCCCACTCCCTTTCCCTCTGGCTAAAACCGCACTATTGTCTGTATCCATGTGCTATGCATATATGATTTTTTGCTTAATCCCATTACCTTCTTTCATCCAGCCCCACAACCCTCTTCCTCTCTGATAGCTGTCAGTCTGTTCCATGTATCCATGTCTCTGGTTCTATTTTTTTCATTAGATTCCACATTTAAGTAAGATCATATGGTATTTGTCTTTCTCTGTCTGGCTTATTTCACTTAGCATAATAATCTCCAGGTCCATCCATGCTGTTGCAACAGCTGATTTACTTTCCTTTTTTTTTTTTTTAACAGCTGAGTAGTAGTCCATTGTGTAAATGTACCACAGCTTTTTTATACACTCATCTTCCAATGGGCACTTGCACTGTTTCCAGATCTTGGCTATTGTAAATAATGTTACAGTGCACATAGGATAGGATGCCAACATACTCATGTTAACAGTTGTTTACGTATATCATTTTCTCATTTCTGAGTTCAAGACCTTTGAACCACCTCATGTTTACTGATGACCATAAGTCTCTACTCACACATCTACCAAACTTAAAAATTACCAAGCAGAGCTTAAGAAAAGCAGGAGGCAGCAAGAGCAATAAGAAATATAAGGAATTGTCATTCTCTCCAACCCTCTCCCCCAATATTGTTTGGTTCCCACAGTTAACTACTGGAGAGAAATTCTGGGTGTATTTCCTTTGAGCTTACAATGTTGGTAGAGATAAAGGAGGTGCCTTTTGTTATTAGGGTGAGTGAAGCATTTGTTAAACTTGGCTAGAGCCCATGCTAATAGAATTTTGGGAGGTCTAGTGATTTTTTTAAAGCTATTTATAGGTTACTCCTCATTATGCAACTCAGAGGATATTTTGAGTATTAATGAGTTTGCAGGATTATTCCATGAACTGCTTTGATTTTGTTGGCTGAAGTGTATTTTATAAATAATAACTTACTATTGTAGAATGTATGCAGATTCACATTTTGTGGGGGTTTTTTCTCAAGGATTATGCAGAATTTCTCAATCAGGTAGATTTTGAAATGTGAAAAATAACTATGAATTATCAAAATTTACAAAGAAGTCTGGTGCACATTAAGTATGTTCAATCAATGTTTAGTTCCATTTCTTTTCAACGATATTGCTAGACTGCTTTTGTAGTCCCCATTCCTTATGTCTCTGGGACTATTTTCAAAATCCTAAAGCACTTGCTGAAAATGTACATTCCTTGGCGAGGCTCCCCAAAAATTCTGATTTATGAGGTGGGGGTGAGGCTGTCAAACAACACTCAATTGAATATTAACACAGTTTCTGGAAAAATGCTGTAGGATAATAAAATTTTGCCTCTAGTATTTCCTTAAGATAAAATATATTATATTTGAGTAAGTAAGTATTTAAAATTAGAACATTTTAATAGGAGACAGATATCATGTAGGGTCAATTTGAGCACTAGATATTCAAAATTTCTGGACTTCTTCAAGAACTTTATCAATATTCTCTTTGGCCCTTTAAATCATGTGTAATTCACTCTGGTAACTAGACTATGTTACCAATAGACTATGATACACAGATGTGATATGTTATGAGGTGAAGTAAGTAGAGAAATGTGGAAGTAACGTTTGAGATTAATTTTAATAGAATAAAAAAATGATGTAAGTAGAGAAATGTCAAGTAACGTTTGAGATTAATTTTAATAGAATAAAAAAATGATGGTCATGCCCAGAAACATAGAAGCATTGAACAGACTGTGTACTCTTGGAAGGTGGAGGTGGGAAGAGATCAACCAAAGAACTTGTATGCATATATGCATTACCCATGGACATAGACAAAAAAGCCTGGCGCAGGGGATGGGGGCCAGCTAGAAGGGGCCAATGGGCAGGGGCAGGGGGGGGGGGAGGAGAGGGAAGGTGACATGTATAATACTTTCAACAATAAAGATTTAATTAAAAAATGATGGTCAGGAACAGACTTAATTATCCACCTTCTTTTGCTTCTAGAAAAGATTCTGCCAAACAAAATAAAAATAGACTCATAGATACAGAGAACAAACTGACAGCTGTCAGAGGGGAGGGAGTCGGGGGCTGGGTAAAAAAAAGGTTATGGGATTAAGCAACAAACAAACAAACAAACAAACAAAGAGACCATCACAGACAGATAACAGTATAGTGATTATCAGAGGGAAAGGGGTGGGAGGAGGTAGAAGAGGGTAAAGGAGAAATAAATGGTGGTGGATGGAGACTTGGCTTGGGGCAGTGAACCCACAATACAACATACAGATGATGTATCATAGACTTGTGCACCTGAAACCTACATAATTTTATTAACCAACGTCACCCCAATAGGTTCAATTAAAAAAAAAGAAAGATTCTGCACAAGTGTATTTATCTAGATGATCTCCGTGTGCTGACTCGTAATTGTACACCTCAGATTTTGGAAAATGCTGAAAGAGCCGAGTTCTGCTCTGGATAATGGTGCAAGGATGTTGGCAGATCATTATGCTTCTTGATTTTATGGAGGTTCGTTTCATACTTTCAATGAGGTACACAGTTGAGGAAGATCTAGTACCAGATGGTAATGTTGGCTGGGAGTGGTTTTACTCACCTACATTTGGCAGCTCTACTTGGAAGTGGTGCTTTCAACGCCTGAAACTTCCAGTCTGCACCATTTAACATGATCATTGAGAAGCTTTAGGTGGTGCAGATACAATAACACATCTCATTAAAGGTCTTGTAACTATGAACATCTGACATCTGTGCTGAAAACAGAACTGGATGCGGCCTTCAAGTAGTTATAGATTCCAGTGGTATGTTGTTTTTTAAAGACACTACTGACGTTCGTTATATTAACCAGACTATTAATTTCTGGAGGCATTTTTCACTTGGAGAAATAGATTATAAGTGAACGGGCTGCCCATTTGAAAGATAGTCTCCTCTTAAATGGGTTCCCTCTTTTCCAGAATTTAAACAATGATTTTAGCCGATGACTCAGTTGTCGTTTAGTAATAGCTATGCTGACTTGAATACCTATATTGTGCTCGGATACTTTACTAGTATATATAAGCTGTGAATATATAAATGGCCCTCCAAGGTATTTCCATTTTGTGGATGAGAGACCTGGGTCTCTGAGAGGTTAAGGGACTTGCTGAAAACCATGAGAACTCCAAAGTGACAGAGCCAGGATCATGCCAGCTGTGCGGCTGCCCAATGAGGGTCTCTGTCGGTCTTGTCACCAGTCCCTGCAGTGTGTACAGGAACAGTTAATATCCATTTCTATAAACTTCAACAAGCAGCTGTTGCTAAAAATTTCTTCAGTTAGTGTTTAAACTGAAAAAAAATTTTTTTTAAAGCAACCAGATTTAGCCTTTAAGGAGCTTATTATTCAAATAATTCTTTTACACAGTAATGAATAACACCCTGATTCTTTATACACATTTTTAGGTGCTTTAACTTAGGTTTTAAAAATACCTAATGGCTCTTCTTGTTAGAGATTTTAATGAAATTAGGAAATAACAGGTAACCAAATCAAAGTGCGTTCATCCTAAATTTGGCCCACTCCTCACAGCTGCAGAAATTCATTTTTACCCAATTCCCCATCCCCCTTTGCAAAGTCCTAAAGCACAAACCCATTGGGAGTCCCCTCTATCTCCCAGAGGAAATATTTCATTCATATAATGTCTCCTTTGTAATCCACACAGAGAAATGTCATTTTGATTAAACACAACTCAATGACTAAGACCACAGCACAATATATTCTCCAGAGCTATCTTCCAGAACAACCGATTGCTTGCCTGTCTTCATCCTCTAGAGTCTTATTTAATCAAAATGATGTTGCTAATTAAGGATTAAACTTATGAATAGAATAACAATAAAAGATTTTTCTTTCTCCTTTGGGCAGGTCAAGGAGGCAGAATTTTCTATAAAGAAGTGAAAAGTTCCTTCCACCTTGGGTGAAACTTCATCATTCTATGACATTTGGACTTAATCCAAAATAGGCCTGAGTGCTTTGTAATATTAATATAATTGGAGAGAGAGAGAGAGAGAGAGAGAGAGAGAGAGAGAGAGAGAGAGAGAGAGATACTAACTGCCTTGGATAACTACATGTACCTAGCTAACATTTTTTTTCATTTAATGATTTTAATATAAATTTTCTGAAAACATTTTGTCTGATGCTCTTTGGGCATTGCTTTATCTATTGCTAACATTATTCATTGTTAACGTTGGAAAGTCAGACCGTTTTAGAAAAATGTTGGCAACCCATTTCACAGAAAAGTGTGAACAAAAGATGTAATGTATCTCAGACCTGTTTGACATCCACTGGTGAATAATAAAAAACACAACAAAATTCTCTATGAAATGCTCTACCTTAAGATAAAATTTCCATTTTTTTGAATTCATAATTGGTAATAAAAATTGGTTCCTCAAAACCACATAAAACTGTATAAGAACTCATCAGAAGAGGCCAAGACTCACAGAAACGTGGTTTGGTTGTCAAGGAATACAAACTCTTTCAGATGATGGGGCCAATGTGGATGCAAAGCAGAGATACTGGTTGATGTTTTAAAAAATTATACAAGCCCTGGCCGGTGTAGCTCAGTTGGTTGGGTATCCTCCTGTGCGCCAAAAGGTTGCTGGAATCCCTGATAGGGGTGTGCAGGAGGCAACCAATTGATATTTCTCATCCCTCATCCATGTTTCTCTCTCCCAGTCCCTTTCTCTCATAAATAAATAAATAAATAAATAAATAAATAAATAAATAAATAAATATTGTGCAGTACTTCTATCCTTTTCATATTCTCTCTGTTTTGCCCTCTGAATGTATAATCCCTGCTAAATTAGTCCAATCCAATGTAATAACTCATAATAATAGCTACTGCTTATTGATCACCTACTATGTGCCAGGTTCTCTGCCGGCAGTGTATACATTATTACCTCTAATAAAAGCCAAGAAGAGGTGTAAGGTCCCAAGACCCCCGGTGAGTCCGACGGAGGGGGCGACGACCCCAAGTCAAACGCGGAGACCGAAACTTGATGCAAAAGCAAGAGGTTCTTTATTACAAGCGCAGCGCAGGGGCTCTCAGGCAGACAGACAGCAACACAAGGGAAGTGCTGGCTGACTGGAGCCCCGAGCAATTGCAGGACATGAGTTTATAAAGGCAAAAACCACACGCAGGTGGCCGGTAAAACAGGGAACTAGGTTAACAGTTAACAGTTGACTCATCTCCTAGGGGGCAGACCTGTGTTAGTAGTTGACTCCTTTCCTAAGGGGCAGGGTGGTCTGTCTTTACACATACCGATCCCAAGAAGAGATAAGATAGCTATGCTATGACCAGACCAGGGCACCAGAGCTTACTGGAAAGGTCAGTTAAAACACAGGAGGAGGGGGGGTTTTCTCTTTGTTCTTACAATAACCAGGGCTTACTGGAAAAGTTAGTTAAGAGGGGGAAGGGAGGTTTCAGCGGCCTTACATTCCCCCCTTTTCTTTGAACTTCCTTCTCAATCATGAGACGGACTGCACTTTTATTTCACCGTCGCTAGGGGCCCATAGTGAGCACACAGAACTATCAACTGAACTATTTTATACACTCAACAAATGGTCCGGTGGAAGGGAAAGAAACCATTTTAGATTTAACAACTTCCATTGAAATAGGATTTTTCTTCTTAAAATTCCTCCATGGCTATTAAAAAGCCAAATCAAGATAAATTTATTTACTGTCCTGATGTTTGCATAAACACAACAAGAATGGTAACTGACTACCTTTGCTGGAATTTCATGGTTGAACCTTAATGTGCCCCGTAGGGCCAGGAAGCCAAGCCATCCAGCTGCCATCAAGCCTGCCTGCAGTATCTGCTGAGTTAGGTGAATCCCTCACCTGTAGCAACTCTACCTGAGCCCACGCTCCAGGCTTTAAGGCCCATCTCAGTAGCCCTCCTACTCATTGCGGCCCAGAGTGTGTGGGGGTTTCGCAGAGATGCAGAGGCATCCTTATTGCTCCCCTTCTACTCTTACCAACCGCCAGTGATGGTAGGGCATGGGCCTGACGCTCCAGCGCCAGCCATCTTCAGGGCTCCCAGGCAGGACACCAGGCTTTCTTCGTGGCATTCTTAGTGGGTTCAAGTCTTTAGAGCTCAGGCAGGGCTCTTTAAAACATGATACTCCAGTCAAAGTTTTCCATTAATAAAACCATTATTAGGAACCAGTCTCATTGGATCTATGCAAAGAAACGTACTTATTTAGCATTGCCAGATTTCGGAGGAATTACATAAGGAGAAAAACATACTGATTTACTCTAAGATTTTCTGACTTTCCTTGCTAATTCCTTTTCATGGATTTAAAACAAAACAGTAATTGTTGGTATAAAACCTTCTTTCTATGCATAACCATGCCTCAGACTTTCTAGTCTAAATAGGCTTTTTCCAGCTTCAGTACCCCTGACATGGGCATGGTGACCCAGGCCTGCAAGACAGTATTATAGGCTGTCAACTGTTAGCTGTCTCTCAACAGAGACTAAAACCTGATGGGCACCCTTCCCTGCCCAGTTGGGCACCTGCCCCCTTGGCAGCTAGGCACCCTTTACTTTTGGGGGTCACCCCACACAGCTCCCTTCCAGGACAGCCAACATACATTCAAACCTGCAAAAGAATCAAAGGTTAATATAACATAAACATAATATTGGCATCATGCCGCTTCAGGTAGCCAAATCTACCACTAAACATGTGATTCTATAAATGGTCCTTGTCTCTTTGGAGCCATGTCCATGAAGATGCAGGCATTATCTAAGTGTATTACACAGTATTGTGGGGGCTCCTGGTGACAGGAGCGATCGCGAGTCATGTTACCGGCATCAGGCAGGTCAAGCACTCCGTAGCTTGAGCTTGAGCAGGTTGGGTTGATTTCGATCGATCGATGCTCCATTTGGTGATGAAGTCTTTCCGGGTGGACCCAGGTTGTGATGCCGCCTACCTTGAGAGCGGTGGGGGTCGTCAGCCCCACAATGTAGGGATCCTTCCAACGTGCCTCTAGGGTCTCCCGGTGGTGCCTTCTGATGTAGACCCAATCTCCTGGTCTGTGCTGATGAGGAGTTGGGGTTGGGCTGGTCTCATAGATGGCGCGGAGGCGTGGCCAAATGTCCTCGTGCGCCCTCTGGAGCCCTCTCAAGGAAAGAGATAGTTAAAGAAAAAGCGACCCAGTCCTCGCCAGTCTCTGAGTCAGATTCCTCCTCTCTTGGAGAACTTCAAAGTCCTGATGGCTTCTAGGTAACCCTGTTTATCAGTTACAGCGCTCTGCTTTCTTGCCTTTCTATCAGTTCCCTTTGTGGCAGAGCAGCAACCAGGCCTCTTTCAAGGGAGTGCGCTAGAAGGGGTACCAGCCCCTCCTTTGGTAGCAGCAACAGGTACCAAACCCTTTCAGTACATTTGACCAGCTTCATTCCTGCCCACCGTTACAGATTCTAAGGCCCATTGTCTTCCTTTAACCAGCAAGCTAAATGACACTGGCCTGTATTATTTAATTCAGCACAGGCAGGGGGAAGGGCCCATGGAATCTCTGCCCTGAGGAACTGTGAGCCCCACCCTTAAATGTCCCAATCAGACTAGAAAAGCCACAAATACCTTTTAAATCTACCCCAGAATTCCAAAATCCCAACCTAGCATAGAATATACTTCCACATTTACATGAACAAATAATTATACCCAAGTAGGCATACAAACATTAAATAAACATTTGTACTTACATCCTTTCAGTGAACAAATACTTTTACAGTCTTGGGATCTTGAGCAGACAGGAACAGATGGGGAGGGCTCCCTTTCTCACATCCACCATTAGTGACCAGTCCCAGCTCACTGGTATATTATTCATTTAATATATATTTTTTTCTTTTTATTATATCAAGGCCATGCTTTTCAGGTAGCTAGAACTTTTAGCCTTAATTCATAGGTGATTAGCAATACATTTTAAGAGACACAGAAAAAAAGAAAAATCTTTCTTGGGTAACCTAGGTAAAACTTAGGAAAACATTTTCAACACTTAAAAACAGTTCTCAACATAATAGGATTTAGTCTTGACCATGGAATCAATTACTTTTAATTTGTTTATGATATTATGTATAACTGTGGTTCTACTGCTATCATACCACTGAAATTATATTAAGACCGTGATTGCTAATTTATTAAGTATTAAATAAATCCACGAGGCTAGCACACTTTTTGCCCCATCCCCATTTCCGCAGTAAAACTCCGCCTTAAAACTCCACCTCTGAAATTCTATCCTCCCTTAGTAAGCAGACACTCTTTTTGTGATTGGCTAAGTCAGAGGGTGGGCGGGGCCTTTGCTGTTTCAAGATGGCAGCCCCCAGGGGAGCGGCGGGCCATGGGGCCAACATGGCGGCTGCCAAGTCAGGCAGCTCAAAGTGGCGGCTGTCTACACTGTTCTTTGACAGAGCAAACCAAAACCCCTAAAAGATAGATGACCAACATTATATTTTAGACAAACAGAAATCTCATTAGCTGTTTATACCTTTTATAATTATCTTAAAGCATATCAATCAAATTTAAACTGGTTTTTGTATTAAAAAATTTTCCGTTGAGATCATAAAATTAATCCTCCTTTTTAAATCAGACCAATGAGTAACATATTTTGAATTCCTAATCATTTAAGAGAAAACACATTTTATTTTTTCAAAAACAAGTTATACATTAGATATTTAATTAATTTCTCCTGATTCAATTTGCACTTTAAACTTTCAGAGCTTACAAGTCAAATATTAGCAGTTCTTTGATTAACTACACTTTTATATTTTTAAGAATAAATTTTAAAATCTAATAATTAACTTTAAACCATGTTTTTTTCTGCACGGGGAAACTGAGAAGCGAACTTGTAGGTATTAACAGAATGACTACTGGCGGAAAGCTGATTTCAAAGGAGCCACCTTTTGGCCGCTTGACCTTTTCTGGGAAGGTCGCTAGCAAAAGGTGTAGCCATAGAAATGCAAATTAACATTCCTAAAGATGGCTGCTGGCGGGAATTGGATTACCTACACGCTAGGGGAAGGGCGTGTCTACCCCTCCTTCCATTAAAAAAAGTATGTATCTTTAAACTTTTTCAATGGCAAGAAAAGAGACTTTTACATTTAAAGATACATTTCAAATAAAATATAAGGCATTTTCAATTAATAGATTAACTTCTATCATCTAGACTTCATACTAGGCATACTCAGATCAACATTTCAGCATTATAAATCTCAATACTTTTATATGATTTGAACTTAAAAGTTTTAAGTTTCCAGCCAATAAGCCTGGCATAACTGCTAAATTTCAAAATGGTCACAATTTTCCTGCTGGGGAAGTCAAGAAATTTCAAAAGAGCTACTTTAGATCGCCTTAGGAAACCAGCCTGTATTTCTTTCTCAGGTTCATCTTTGCCATTTTTAAGACCACAACAGTCGGGTTTTTATTCTGTACACAGCAAAAAGTCAAGTCCAGCTCAAAACTATGCGCACTCGTTTTTAAACTGGCCTTTTCCCTTTACATGTGCACAGAAATCCCGGATGCATTTATAAATTTGCAAATGCTTTTCAATTACAAGAAGGATTTTAATTTTAGAATACTTGGGGAGGGGGTGACCTGTTTCCACAGACCCTCACTCAGGCGGCCGCCCGACCGCCACACAAAGGAGGGGTGAGAGCAGTCCCCTTCCCTTCACATTTATATACTTTCACCAGATATACATTCAGAGTTTAAACAATCCATTCAACTCTTAACAACTTCCCCATTCCTGAGGGAGCTCTAAAGCCTCCCCCAATCTCCTTGAAATTATTAATCCAGCAAGTCCACAAAATAAAACGGAAACACAAACAACTAAAGGGCCCAAAGAAATACAGCCTTCCAACTCCATGGAAGCAAAAAACAAAGACAAAAAACAAAACAAACTGAAAGCCAGACGTTGGCTGCGCGCCAACCAGCAGGAGCAACCCGCCTTTTCTCAGATTGAGGGGTTAAGAGAAAGAGGGGTGCTGCTTCCTTGGCCCATGTTACCTGGATGGGAGAAGAGGAGTAAAAGACAAAAACAAAGAACAAACAACGACGCGACAAGACACCGGATCCACAAGAATTTACCCAGATACAGAATGCCCGCTGAGGGATGATATCCCTCCCTGATGCTAGTCCTGCCGGACACGCGAGTGCCCGTTGCCAGACAGCCCGAACCAGAAGTGACCAAGACCTCCTCTTGGTCACCACCCGTCCCTGGGGCGTCCCCCAGGGTGACAGTTTTTCTGGCCAAAGTCCCTTCGACCAGAGGAGCCGACTCCTTACGGAGCCGACAACCTGTCTTCCCGAAAAACCAAAACTGAGAACGAACAAAAGACAAGACAAACACTGAACGACTCCGGAGTCTGCTTACCTCCAAGACCGATGTCGGCGCTTGAGGGGTGGTCGCCCCAAATCCCGGACGAGCCCCCAAATGTAAGGTCCCAAGACCCCCGGTGAGTCCGACGGAGGGGGCGACGACCCCAAGTCAAACGCGGAGACCGAAACTTGATGCAAAAGCAAGAGGTTCTTTATTACAAGCGCAGCGCAGGGGCTCTCAGGCAGACAGACAGCAACACAAGGGAAGTGCTGGCTGACTGGAGCCCCGAGCAATTGCAGGACATGAGTTTATAAAGGCAAAAACCACACGCAGGTGGCCGGTAAAACAGGGAACTAGGTTAACAGTTAACAGTTGACTCATCTCCTAGGGGGCAGACCTGTGTTAGTAGTTGACTCCTTTCCTAAGGGGCAGGGTGGTCTGTCTTTACACATACCGATCCCAAGAAGAGATAAGATAGCTATGCTATGACCAGACCAGGGCACCAGAGCTTACTGGAAAGGTCAGTTAAAACACAGGAGGAGGGGGGGTTTTCTCTTTGTTCTTACAATAACCAGGGCTTACTGGAAAAGTTAGTTAAGAGGGGGAAGGGAGGTTTCAGCGGCCTTACAGAGGCATTATTATATCTCTTTAGGAATGATTACACTGAAGCTTGTAAAGAATAAATGACCGAGGTCAAGCAGTTGTGTTAAACAGATGTGAGACTTCCCTCCAGGCCTGCTTTGAATGTGCTCCAAAGCCACATTCTCTGCACTATGCCAAGCCATTTCACACTTGCCCACTTGGAGGGTAAATGTATCAATGTGTTTTCAGAAGGTGCTGGGAAGTTGGGTTGCTCTGTATCCGACTCATATGTTCCTATCGTTAGTGCCTGAATCATTGTCAGGGGCATGGTCACCTTGTAAATCCCCTATCCGTGGTTGGCAAACTGCGGCTCGCGAGCCACATGCGGCTCTTTGGCCCCTTGAGTGTGGCTCTTCCTAAGCCTTAGGAGTACCCTAATTAAGTTAATAACAATGTACCTACCTATATAGTTTAAGTTTAAAAAATTTGTATCTCAAAAGAAATTTCAATCGTTGTACTGTTGATATTTGGCTCTGTGCCTAGCCCTGTGGTCGGCAAACCACGGCTCGTGAGCCACATGCATCTCTTTGGCCCCTTGAGTGTGGCTCTTCCACAAAATACCACGTGCGGGTGTGCACGTACAGTGTGACTGAAACTTCTTGGCCCATGCGCAGAAGTCGGTATTTTGTGGAAGAGCCACACTCAAGGGGCCAAAGAGCTGCATGTGGCTCGCGAGCCGTGGTTTGCCGAGCCTCGGTTTGCTGACCACTGGCCTAGCCCAACCAATGATGAAGACTGGGCTACTGCCCTCAGAAGGGCACCAGAAAGCAAACAACGAGAAATCCCAAAAGAGAGGAATGCCATAACCTTGTTTCTCTTCCAACCGGTGCTACCTACCAGTTACAAAAAGACACTCGTGTCTGTGATCCAGGCTCCTGGAGGCTGTAAGCGCCCAGTGGACAAACGATGGCTCTCACTCCGCCCGAGCCGAGGCAGAGGGCCAGCAGAGCTACGTAAAACAGCCTGCTCTGCTCCTGTCTTGGTATGCGGTTGGTCATACGGTGACCACCTACATAGAAATCTTCCAAAGGAAAGGCAACCACAGACAACAAAGCAGTGCCTGTGGACGGGGAAAAGGAGAATAAATATGTCATAAACCAATTGAATCACCAAATCACATCACAAGTAAGGTTTTTCCTCTGAAAGTAGCATCATCATGCGATTGTCTTATTAAAATATCTGTTCACCATTTTGGAGACAGCAGGACTTTTCTCAATGTGAACATGTCCTCCAATATGTATTTTAACTAGTCTAGAGTCCTCCTTTCCCCCCTTAAACTTGAACTATTGTTTTTCTCAGAATGTATAAGCAAATCATGCCCATTTTAACAAAATTAAAGTAATTCAGAAATACATCCTGTAAGAAATTAAAGATGCCTGTAATCTCATCCCCAGGAAGAAAACACTGTTAACAAGGTTTATTTGTTCTTAATCAATAGAGTGATAAAAAAAAAAAAAGTGGTATCTCAGACATCTCAGAAGCCTGCTAAGTAAAGCATTTTAAGAATAACAGTGTAGTTAGAGGAGAGCATAGCCTCTTTTCCTTTTCTGCTTCTCTTTCTCCTTTTAAAGCCCTTCTTTCTCTCATTCCTCACGCGGGTGGGGGTGAGGGGTAGCCTCACTGCTGCACAGAGGTGAGAAGTGATGGTGAAGTAAAAGAAAGCTGCCTTTCTGAGCTCAGGTTTTAGCGATTCAGACAGAAGACACAGTTTTAACAGAACCTCTGATACTCAGTGACGGGTTGGAAATTGATGGTAGCAGTGAGTGGGGGACACAAAGCACTTACATGCATATCTATGTAACCCATGGACACAGGCAATAGGGTGGTGAAGGCCCGGGCCTGGGGCCGGGGCCAGGCTAGAAGGGGTCCATGGGGGGAAAAGAGGGCATATGTAATACTTTCAACAAAAGATTTAATTTTTAAAAAAGGAAATGATTTTTAGTAAAAAGAATGGTTATGGAGTTTAAGTGTTTTGTTTGCCAAATTACAAAGCTAGAAGTTCGGTCCTAGTCTGATGATGTGCACAGGAATTTAAACTAATAGAAATGACCATGTTAAGTAATGACCATGTTAAGTAGTTACCAAGTGCTCCTGCTACGACCCGTTACCAGGTTAAGAGCAAATCATTCAGGCCCTTGCTCAACGCCTCCTTATCAGAAAACATTCCCCGATACAGAACAGCAACCCTGTGACTGTCCAGTCCATCCTGTCCCCTTACTTGGCATGTTTTTCATCATGACACTCATTAACCCCTTTTCATAGTTTAAGTTTACTTGTTTTCTCACTCCCTGCACCAGAAAGTCAACTTGGGCTTTCTTCTCTGTTGCATTTGCAGATTCTAGAACAGTGCCTGGGTCAGAGTATTGATGTCAGTGAGAAATGAACGTTGAATGAATATTTGCCATGCAGTGGCTTCGTTTTGATTTCACAGACTGAAGCAGTAAAGAAGCTTACATGTTGGTATCACACTCTAACCCATTCGGCGAGTGATCCTTTACCACCTGCCTGAAATTGTGTGATATGTTGCATGTCTGAGAACCCATCCCTTCCTCATTCATCTCACCCACTGTGCCCCAAATCTGCATTTCTGCTGCACTTCTCCATATTGGTGAACAGCATACATGTTTTAAGTTCCTCAGTTCAGAAACTTGGAGCTGATTTATATTCCTCCATCATATTTATGTCATAATTTAGTTGCCTAGTTTTTAAGTGGGTTTTTTTTTTCACGTTCTCTCCTGAATTAACACGTCTCCATTTCCTAGACCAGTGGTTCTCAACTTTCCTAATGCCTCGACCTTTAATACAGTTCCTCATGTTGTGGTGACCCCCAATTTCATTGTTACAAATTGAACATAATTAAAGCATAGTGATTAATCACAAAACAATATGTAATTATATATGTGTTTTCCGATGGTCTTAGGCGACCCCTGTGAGAGGGTCGTTCGACCCCCAAAGGGGTTGCGACCCACAGGTTGAGAACCGCTGTCCTAGACCATCATCCTGAGATTTCTGGTCTCCCTCTGTCTCCCTATTTAACCTCTCCCTGTGGTTGCCCCTCCCGTTTATTGAAGAAAAGCATTTCCCAAATGTTTTCATCATATCATCAGTGAGTCTTTGTTGTCTAGAAGGACAACTTGAACTTTTCAGCCTAAAATTCTAGACTGTTTATCAACTTGCTCTCTAGACCTTAAACACTCTTGATATTTTCCAAACGTTTCTCACAATCACCTTACTCTCAAACTTTAGATATATTTATTTCTCTCTATGTAAAAAGGCACAGGGTAGTGTTTGAATTCATTCATTTTTTTAGCATACAGCCATATTTCATGATATAGAAAAAACATCTTCATATGCAATCTTAATTACTATGTGACTAATTAAAAGACCACCGCTTGATGAAAACATTTCTCAATTACTCTACATGGAGTTCAAAAATCTTTATAGCATTTTATCTTAGTTGTGGAGTAAATGAAGTACATGCTTCACATAGCATTGGTCATGAATTTGGATTTGGGATAGGACAGAGGAAAGGAGGCATTCTAAGGAGTCCAAAAGACCGACAGGTAAAGAGCTAATTACTATAAGACATAATCAGTGCAACAATATAGGTGTCAAAGCATCCTCCAACACACACACACTTACTAGCATCCCTCAAATAATAAGGAAGATGAAATAAATTGAAACAACATTCTTACTTCACTGATTGCAATTGACCCTAAGAGCAAGGCAGAAATAACATAAACTATAAATTCTAATGACAACCCATGCAATTAAATTGCAAAACAATCCAGTCAGAAGAGGACACTCACCTAGAAAATGTAGACATAAGCAAACATATGCCAGTCTGTTTCTTCCCAGACAGACATCAGCAAACCACCCCGCAGACACAGGGCTAAGGATCGAAGCTCCGATAAAACACAAGTTCAGAATGGCTGCCTGGTGACTGCGGTGGCCAAGCTTGACCGTGCAGAAAGGGATCATATTGCAGACGACTTCAAAGAAAGTGAACCTCTCACACAGCTCCACCAGGAGCCAACAGATTCCAACCCGAGCTTTCCCCACACAGTGTGATGAAGAGGGGCAACCAATCGGTCTTATATTTCTCTCCTTCTCAATGCTGTCATTTAAAAGTGCTTTCTCCTCAGTTATTTCAAAGTCTACAACAGACATGACTACCCTCCTTGAATACGACTAATGTTAGTGGCTTGAACTTGGAGATTTTTTACCTCTACCTCTCTAATGAAAATATAAATAAGATCTTGGCTTTGAATTTCACACCTTCATGCTAAGGTTTCATAGGATATTTTGCACTCTAATGTTGTTCATTTTGATGACCCAGGCACATAGGAGAGGAGACATGAGTATCTGATGTTCATGGTGGCCCCTGGTACCCAAATCAAATGTGTTTGCTTAATTACTCAGAGGCTAAATTAGGCTCTTCTTCCCAAAATATATCGAATTACCTGAATTTGGTTGCGTATGTGTGGGAAATTTATCTGCCTCACACTGATAAAGGTTTAAATACCGAAGCAGAAGAAGCTGTTTTTTTTTTCTTCCAGGAGAATTTGAGCACTAGATCAAGAAATAATTTGAGTCTAATAATTTCTGATACTTTAATTAAACAAGCCAGAACAGTACCAAGAGATAAAGCGCGCAAGGAAATCTATTTTGAGGGGAGCAGGATACCTTATCGTTATTCCATTTCTTGTTATTTTTGGTTGGGATTCTGATAAAGCTAATTAGGTAACAAAAGTTCTAGTACATTTAGGTAACAAGCAGAGTTTGCAAGAAAGTAATTTAAATGCACAAATGAAAGGAGAAAAATAATACAGGAAATCCCTCTTCCTTTAAGTTGACCCCATGCTTGTAGAGCAGCCTCGCGGAGGAAATCGGAATCAAAAGCTGCTATTTGACTCCTTATTACTAGTGAGCAGCAGGGGGGCAGCAACCATCCCATACATGCTTTGGGGAATATTGGATGTGGGATCACCCTGACCCTCCAGCTGGGTGAATGGATGTTAGCATTCTATTTTGGAAAGCAGGAGGGCACCAATTAAGCTAAAAAAGCAGCGGTAAAAGAGAACACTTTTAACATTCAGGGGTTTAGCTGCAAGGACATACAAAGACAAGGCAATGCAACGATTGGGTCAGAGTCATAATAATTCAGCACATAGGGAGTGAGGCTGGAAATGTTATTTTCACGTGGGAGTCAAAAGCAAAAGACTGATAAGGGCTTTTGACCCTGATTCTTATCTTTTGACCTGAGAGATTGGGAGCAAAACACTTTGTTTTGACCCCTGCTAATAGTCTCATTGTAATGGTAGCTATTTTCATCTGCTCAGCATCGCTTCCCCTTCTTTGGTAACAATGCCCTCTTTTTCCTTTGTGTAGAGTGATAATGCAATTTATTATCCAAACGTGGACACTTTTGCGAGTAAAAGTGAGACTATTTATAGTTATTCCTGAAAAACAGTTATAAATTGGGACTGTAGGGCAAATCCCAACATGTGGTCAATCCTACCTTCGGGCTGGTTTCCATCTATTGCATGAGATCCCGAATGACTGTTAATCGGGGCATCTCTTTACCTCTAGACAAGGAGATGGGCACATGGTTAAAGCAATCCTTTCACTTTTTCTCCCCAGGAATTCTAATCATGAGTGGAGCACTTAATACGGGCCCTGGTGGAAGCTGAGTCATTAGAAGGCAGCACCCAAAAAGGAATTGCCCCTGAGGCTCTTGGGCTGAATGCAGAGCTGCCGTGGTTCTTACGCTCCAAGAGGCAGGATTCGTTTTTCCTTATGTAAAGGACTCAATTTCCAATCAACTTGGATTTGATTAAGTTAGCCACGTTTGGTTTCTGCGGCTTACAAGGAACCTTAAGTTATAGTTTATGTTGCCCCAGATGCAAGAGACAGTTTTCCTGCGGCCTCTGGCTGTGTTTAGCCAGCAGCTGACAAGGGATTCCTGGAATGTTACAGTATTTCACAATCTAGGCTGTGCTGCCCCTCCCAGGGCCCAGTGACGGTTGTGTGTGAATTCTTTGGCTCCTCTGTGTATCCTTGCCCAACAACAGGCCACAGGTGGTGGGAACCTGTGGTTTTGGGGTGGTCGAGTTAGGGAGAGTAACAGCATTTGCGGAGTAGAGTGGAAGCGATAGGGAAACACCAGTTTCTTATTGGTTTTTCTCAATACCAAGCTCAGAGTGAGCTTAAAGGACAAATAGCAACTCCACTTGAGAGCACTTGGCAGAATCTTGAATGTCATCATCTTTACCAGCAAGCTTGAGACCTTGAGGGGGGACTTAGCATCCTTCAGTTTTATGCAACTCTCCCCACCCCCAGGCTTATTTTCTGTTCCTCTCCTTCCTCCCCTGAACCCCCTGAATAAAGTGATGTTTTTCTTCCATTTTAGAAGCAATGTATGTACATAAGATACAATTTGGAAAATATCTAAAGATAGATATCAAAGAAAAAAAACAAACAGTGAACATTTTTGGAGCTATTTTTTTTTTTTGTGTGTGTGTTAATCCTCACCCAAGGATATTTTCCTATTGATTTTAGAAAGAGTGGAAAGGAAGGATGGAAGTGGGAGAGAGAGAGAGAGAGAGAGAGAGAGAGAGAGAGAGAGAGACATCGATGTGAGAGAGAAACATCGATTGGTTGCCTCCTGCACGTGCCACAACATGGGTCGGGAATTGAACCTGCAACCCAAGTACATACCCTTGACTGGGAATCAAACCAGAGACCCTTGGTAGTCTGGCCAATGCTGTATCCACTGAACACACTGGCCAGGGCTTGGAGCATTTGTTTTCATGTTTTTCCCTTTTTTTCTTAGTAGATTTTAAAATATATAACTTTATACAATTGCTGTATAATACATTTTCCACTCCTTTTGTAGGTAATGTTGTTAGCACTTTAACATGCCATTATGAACTCTTTGTGAACATGAATTTTTATGGTTGCATTAATGGACACATCATTCACTTAACTATTCTTCCACTTTTGGTAGCATTTGTCCCAGATCAGTTATAAGCAGTCTTTCTTTAACTTTGACCATGAACCCACATTTCAAAGAAAAAGCACCTTTATCAACAATACTGGAATGAACATATGTACATAAAGCTACTCCCATGCCCACACTATATTTTTAGGCTAGTTTATCAAAAACAATTTTACTGGGTTAAAGTGTGGGAAGGATTTTAGATGTCTTAAAACATAATGTCAAAATACAATATAAATTTCAGACATTTTTTTTTAAATTGAAGAGTCCATATTGTTTTTGAACACAGAGACTCCACTTGAGAGCATGCTTTTTAAAACACAGAACATGTTACTCTTGGAGGACCTAAAGAAATTGTTTTTACTGGTTCAAGGTAGGAGCAGATTCAGAAGGCCTGCAGCAGGGAGCTTCAGGGATATGAGAAGAAATGAGTGATGAAGCTGAAAAGCAAAGAAAAAGCCAGATCATAAATGGCTCCATAAGACAGAATTTTGATTGGTTGTTGAAGTCATTCCTCTTTTATAACCTGACTAACTAAATTGAATTCTACAAAAAGGCAGGGTATAAAGGATTAAAGTCTTTCATAACAAATCATTTTTTTTCTACTCAAGATCAGAAGCATGAACAACAGCTAAGGGATATTGACAAGACAATAATCCTCAGCTACTTGTTTTACTACCACCATCACCTAGAGTACTAGTGTAGCCATCTACACAAGAAGGAATTAAAAAAGGGAAGAACCAAGATTTGGAAGAAAATTGGAGGCAGGATTTTTAGGACTAATTGGATGTGTGGGATGAGGAAGTGGACATCAAGGATGATGTTTCTAGCATAGACATCACAGTGGACAGTGGTGATATTATGTACAAAGGGACAGATTTGGGGTAAAGTAAGATGACGCTGCTGTTTGACAGACTGAGTTTGAGACACCTATGCCATATCCCATAGGCGATGAAAGAGAGGAATCAAATTCCCTTTCCTGTGTGTGTGTGGGAAGAGTTACTTCTGGCTTTGCGTGGAGGTGAAGCATAACCTCCAATGACACTTTGTGTGACAATGTTAAACATTTTCAAGGCAAAAGCAGCTTTTGAACATTGTTATTTAATCACTTCTACTGAATACCATTAGAATTTCATGAGAAATTATGGGGACACTATGCCATTCCTATGCAAAGCACCCAGAGAAGGCTATAGGAGACTATGGTAAACATACATGATAGGACAACAGTAGACATTTTGGAGAAAAAGTTAGTTTTCGTTAAAACAAGAAAATAACTGTTTTAGTTGTTTTGAAATTAATTACTAAATACTAACCTGATTCCTTTTTGAACTCTAAGTCACTTCCTTTTTTATTTCTTAGAGTAAACTAAACAATTTGGCTGTGACTTTAACACTAGATTATAGTTTCAGAAAAGAAAAATGTAAGCATTTGGATCATATGTTATGTAAATGTGAAGGTACAATTATTTCCTTGTCTTCCTTCAATATTTGGGGTTTGCCTGCACCAATTCTAGAGAATATGTGTAGGAGGAAATAATTAACCTCTATAACACTGGTCTTAAAACTTAAAATGTTGATGAATATTGAAGCCTCCATTTTTAAACCAATCATTTCCTTAGACTATGATCTTGACCAATTTAGAGACAAGGAATACTGGCTTCCTTAAAAAAGGCATCTTACTGTAGGGCAGCGGTTCTCAACCTGTGGGTCGCGACCCCTTTGGGGAGCGAACGACCCTCTCACAGGGGTTGCCTAAGACCATCAGAAAACACATATATAATTACATATTGTTTTTGTGATTAATCACTATGCTTTAATTATGTTCAATTTGTAACAATGAAATCGGGGGTCACCACAACATGAGGACCTGTATTAAAGGGTCGCGGCATTAGGAAGGTTGAGAACCACTGCTGTAGGGGAAGAGAGGGCTGGAGAGATACAGAGGTGGAGGGCACCTCTCCCTTAATTTCAAAATGATACAATCTTAGATCTAAAAGAAGGCATTTTGGACAAACCCCATTTACAATGGAAGCTATGAGAGCTGAGGTGACTGGTCTAAGCTAACTTAGCTAATAGCTTGTCTTATAATAAGATGTATGCCCCATTGCTGCCGTCCAATTTCATTTCTATAACATTGTAGTTGGGCAAAAACCTGTCTTAGAGCTTTTAAGTTTGAATATCGTGAAAATTAGAATTGACCTGGACCAATAGAGCTTATGCTAATCAAATCGAAATATTGCAGAAATGCTTTTAGACTCAGGTCTTCTACTATTGCCACAAATTTGTACAATGAACTTAATTCATTAAGACCTCAGCTATCTTATACAGTGAATAAGGACTTTAGATTAGGTGATATTTAAGGCCCTTTCTAGTTTTCTGATTCTAATTTTCTTTCCTAAAGACCTGGAAATTTACAAGAAATTTTCACATTAGTAATAGAATTGTCTTCCTATATATTATTGCTTTTTGTCTATGTAAGCTATGCAGAGGGCACAAGCAAGATTTAAGTATTTTAAAAGTTGCAATTACCATGTTTATGGCTAGATTTCTATGTGTGTGGTACTGACCCTGTGGATCCAATATGAGAGGTGGAAAAGGTAGAAAGCAGAGGGAGAGCTACTGTATTATTCTCCCTGCCTGGACCCCAGAGTTGAAAAATTATCCCTGGCCTTTAAAAATTTATTCAAGAGGAAAAATTAAAAAATTAAAAATACGGTTATAAATAGCATGTTGGTTCTGATTTCATTGTTTCTTCAAACTCTGCAAATTTTATTCTGGGGACGTTATTCAAACACATGTAATTACCTAAGCTAAGCAGTTTTTCATACTTTCAAGGCTCTTGCATTATTGCACCTGTACGATGGCTTTGTAATTCAGTAGTAATTGAACAGCAATTATTTTTCATGATGCATGTACATTTTTATATCAGATTGTTGGCAGATATTCTTTATGATGATGTCGTTTTCACTAATGAGGAAATTAGAGTGAGTTATCTCAGGATGAGATGTCTCTTTCTGACTCATTTCCTAGCTCTTGACTTGGATTTTAGAAAAGTTTTTGTATTGTAAAACGGCAAAATCTAATGGGAACAATGTTATCTCTGAATTCGTGGTGGGTAGGGCAAGTGGTAAACTATTTTATAAGCCTAATAAGACCCCGTCTGTCTCATCCATGTGATGGACTCTCACTAAACTTATGTATGTATCTAAGTATATATTTAGATTACAAAATTTCAAGAGAACAAAGACCAGACTTATTTTTATATATATTTTATTGATTTTTTACAGAGAGGAAGGGAGAGAGATTGAGAGAAACATCGATGAGATAGAAACATCGATCAGCTGCCTCCTGCACACCTCCCACAGGGGATGTGCCCGCAACCCAGGTACATGCCCTTGACCGGAATCGAACCTGGGACCTTTCAGTCCGCAGGCCGACGCTCTATCCACTGAGCCAAACCAGTTTCGGCAAAGACCAGACTTTTTAAGCTTTTCATAGTACTCTGCCCAATATAAGTTCTTAAATAACAGAGGCTAATTTACTTAAAGGTTTGGCATAGGACAAGAGAACAGAGGATTGGCATGATTTTCCAATGAACTTATTCACCAAATAAACTCAATCCAACTTAGGAACAATAAAAAGTCAACATTTATTGAGCACCTTTTGTATGCCAGACACTCTGCTTGATGCTCAGGATTCAATGGTGAATAAGATCTGATCTTTAACTTTCATTTTTCTCCAATAAGTATACTAGATATTTTAGATATGCTATTTTTATACATATAATTATGATGAGATTACCTCTTTCATTCAAGAAATATGTGTTTGTTCTGTGCTAGAAAATTGTAAGAAGTAAGAAGGACCTAAGATTTCAAGGAATTCATAGCCTGACAGTAGAGACTGAAATAAAAATACAATTAGAGAACAGTGACAGTTCTCATGGAAGTACACAGGCCACTCTGGGCTAACAGATGAAGTGCACCTTAATGAGACTGTACAGAAAAGACTTTCTGGAGTAGGGAATGCCTGAGTGAAATCTTGATGAGGAGCAAAGGGTTTTCCAGGCCAAGAAGGAATGGAGGTGCTTTCTGGGAAGAGGGAGAAGTGGGCCACAGGCAATGATGTGTGAAAGCAAAGGGAGCTTGAGAACTGCCGATATTTTGTTAGTACTAGAGCAATATAAAGAGGAGTGGTGAGAAGAGTTAAATGCGGAAAAACTGTGGAGAGTCTTGTGTTAAAATAAAAAGTTTAGATTTTATTCTGAACTCAGTAGAAAGTCAGCAAAAGTATTTCATAGATTGATGAAGTAAGAATTACATTCAAAATAAAGAAAATTTTTTAAAAAAAGAATTATATTCAAAGAGCAATGAGAACCACTTTTCTAGAAGCAATGGAAAGAATGGACAGGGGGCCATAGAAACTGGTTAGGAGTAAAGTGATGAGAGTCTGTTTACAGGTATTTAATGAGAATAATAAACAGGGTATAGATTAGTGAGTCATGAAAGAGGGAGCATTTACAAACATTTCTGACTGATCTAAATATTTGTGATGGGTTAGAAGAAATCAATCTTGATGCCCAGGTTACTGGCTGGAGAAATTTCACAGTTCCTTGAGACACAGGTTGGTGGAGGGGGGTTGCCGTTGGATACTAGATAGGGGTGGAGGAGATAATGAACTAAGTTTTGATTTGGAGAAGCCTGTGGGACATACACAAAGAGATGTTCAGAATATTCATCTCTGAAGTTGAGGAGACCAACCTGGACCAGAGCTATAGATGAACTCATTTGTTTAGTGATGCTAGATGAAACCATAAGAGTGGTTGAAGCCATTCAAGGGTGTAGGGAGAATAAAACAAAGGAAAAACAAGGTAGCTGGGAGGATTTCAATACTTAAGACAAAAAACAAAAAAAGACTGCATATGTGGAAATGTGGGGGGGAAATGGGAGTGACAGTGAGGGTGGGATTTCCTGGGAGATACAGGAAGAACTGAATAGTCAAATGTCAAGTTAGGTAAGAAATAAAATATACCTTTGTGATTTAATAATTAACAAACAAGATATTAATAAACATTTTGAACAAAACCTGGCAGCTTGAAAAACACGGAGTTTTGGGGTCCCTGTGTGACTGGGAATAGCTTGACCCTCCCCCTTCTTGGCCTCTAGTTTCCCACATGTCCTCCCCTTCTCCCCCATCCCTCATTGATCAAATTTAAGTAAAAGCCAAGGGAGTTGGCAAGGGAGTTTTAGAAACAGATTTTCCAGAGGTCAGCTTTCAGTAATATAGAGCAAAGTAGGTGGAAGGCTGGGAATGGACTTGAAAAAAAGTGATACTTGAAATGGACAGAAAAATATAAACTCCATAGACATAGGTATTGATACCTACACGTGCTGATTGATTGGAATAGTGCAGGGATACTGGCCATAGGGGGATGTATAAAAGGCGACCTAATCCCTCCTTCCCCAGGTCCTTGCACACATTTGAGTGGCCTTTAACTAAGATGGAGTCAGGTATTTAGCTTGAATTTAGGCAGATAGTTAAGGTTACCAGGACACATACAAACACTGATAGAATTTGGGCAGGGGCACAGGAATATGAGCCATAATAATATTCATTTGGGAATCATCAATGTATAATCATTAGAGTCAATAGAATAGATGAGGTCATCTAGGAAAAGTGTGTATGGTAAGAAAAGATCACCAAGGACACAAATTTGTGGGGGAATTCAATAATTCTGAATTGGATATTGATAATGTCTGTTTTCATTCACCCTTCCAGATTCTAAAGTTGTCACTAAGTTGTCCATGGTAATTAGGTAAATGAAATGGAAAATTGAGATTATTCTAATATTGCTAAGACTTCTATTATTTCATTTGAAAAAGAATCACTACTTAGAGAAAGTAATGTTTGGATTATTTAATTATTATTGTCTTATATTTGTATTCTTTTTAACAAAATAATCACAGTAATGATTTGGGTTTGTTATTGGTGGAAGTGGAGTTCTTGCGGTGCCTAGAGGGGAAAAAATTCTGAGGTGCCCACAGGAGGAGGGGCTTGTGGAAAGATTTATTAACGATATAAATTAAGGGGATTCCCTCCAAGGTCCCGTCTCTGTCCTTCCTGCCATGGAAAAAGTCCAACCATGTCTTCAGCAGGACCAGAATTAAGGCTAATGCCCCAAATTTCTGTTCCATATTAAAGTGCAGTCCAGTCCAGCATCTGGCTAGCTTAGCTTGTGTCCCCAGCTGTAGTCCATTGTAAGTGGGGTCCCCCAGCCTTGGGCCATGTGGCTGCTTAAAGCCACGAAGCTATGAAGAGAGAACATGTGAATACATGGGTGACGGCGGGTCACAGAGCAAGAGAAAGCAAATGAGCAAGGGCAAGCAAGAGAGGGGGGCTCTTGGGGATTTTGATTTTAACTCTCCAAGATTTCATGGGCTTGCATTGGGGTTCATTCCCTGGCCAATCTATTGTTTCCCAGACTAGACTGTCAGGCAAGCACCTTCCCTGCGCCACACCCTCCCCAACTTCACTGCATATATGCTTCTCTCCTCGTTGGTTTGATCCCTTTCCAGAGTGATCTGCAGGGAGTGGACTGGTGGTTCCCGGGGAGGTGTGAAATTGCCCAGATGACCATGCTTATAATTTCTAGCCTCCCATTTGCTCTCTTTCTATTATTGATATTAATAAACTAGCTAATTACAATGATTACAGGTGGACTTGCTTCATTTCATCATCTAGTTTCCAAACACCTCCTTTTATTTTGGCTTTTGTCCTTATAATCAGACCCAGTTAATCTGCTTTAAAAAAAGTCTACTTTGGGCCTTATGTCGGCCACCTCTACTGAGAGAAATCAATGACGATTTCCTTTATCTTTTTGTGCTGTGCTGACAGTCTCCATTTAACACGCAGAGAGCACAGAGCATTTAGTTGTTGCATTCCCTTACATTTGCAATTCATTTTCTGTGTCAATTCATGTGGTTGATATTATAAAAATCATTTTAAACCTAGTTTAACTTTTCTTTTTTAACGTTTGGCTTATTCATAATTTTATGAGCTATAAATTTTATTGCATTGTGAATTGCCTTTCCCATCTGCAGATAACTCTGAGGAAGTCCTTGGAGGAATTGCTTAGGATGTAGTGAAAATGAAAAGAAAGGGACTTCTGTTGTGATTTGGTGCATGTTAGGCCAAAATATGTCCTTGAGCAGAAAATGACCAGGGAGGAAAGATTTGGAGCTCTGTAAATCTGGTTCTATTTGAAGTATTCACTCTAGCTGAACAGGTAAAAACTTTTCACAATGTGCAGAATGAATATGAAATTTAATTGCATGGTTTGCTGAAACAATAGTTCTAATTAATTTATCTAAAAATCTTCTCTGCTAGAATCTTTTCACTGAATTATCCAGATAAGCTGTCAACAATAAGTAAAATTATAAGAAAATGGAAGTTTCTGGTTTTGTTTTTCTTTTTTTCTGTGTGTGTGTGTGTGTGTGTGTGTGTGAAATGTTTATTTAGTTTTGGCACAGATAAAGATTTGGGTTATTATGGTCATACCAAATATTTATTGATTGTTTTAGGATTCCCACACCCATATTTTATTGTTAAGACAGAAGGCAAAAATATGCAGAAGAAAAATTACATTGAATGGTTTCA
This sequence comes from Myotis daubentonii, assembly GCF_963259705.1. NCBI lineage: Eukaryota > Metazoa > Chordata > Mammalia > Chiroptera > Vespertilionidae > Myotis > Myotis daubentonii. The sequence continues at coordinate 28,710,730 of NC_081841.1, forward strand.
TGATGGGTTTATTCATATTGGCAAAGTCTAAATCACTCAAAGGATATTAAAGAACAGCTAAAATGAATTTTTGGGTCCAGTTCTTTGGGCTTGTTGATTCAGCACAAATATAATTTTATCCATTCACTACTTAAACCTACTATTTTTATATTTCTAATCCTATATAATAAAAGAGAAACATGCAAATTAACCACCCCTCTACCACACTTAAGCCACACCCACAAGCCATGCCCACCAGCCAGTCAGGAGCAAGTATGCAAAGTAACCCAACTAAGATGGTGGCAGCCATGGAGCTGGAGTGAACAGGAGGCTTGGGCTGCCCCCAGTGATGGAGGAAGCCAAGCTTCCCACCTGCCCTGGTCGGCCCTCGGCTCTTCTCAAAGCTACAAAGTTTCAATTATAGAAGATAAATAAATCCCAGAAAAAAAAGGAGAGGCTGGGAGCTTGGGTAGCTGGGGGGCATGGCCTGCCTGAAAATGGCCATCAGCTCCTCACCCAGGCTGGCCAGGCACCCCAGTGGGACCCCCACTCTGATCTGGGACGCCCTTCAGGGCAAACCAGCTGGCCCCCACCCATGCACCAGGCCTCTATCCTATATAATAAAAGGGTAATATGCAATTAACCCTAACAGCAGAACGACTGGGAATGACTGGTCACTATGACACACACTGACCACCAGGGGCAGACACTCAATGCAGGAGCTGCCCCCTGGTGGTCAGTGCACTCCCACAGGGGGAGCTCTGCTCAGCCACAAGACAGGCTGATGGCTGCCAGCACAGCGGTGGTGGCGAGAGCCTCTCCCGCCTCCTCAGCAGCACTAAGGATGTCCAACTGCAGCTTAGGCCTCCTCCCCGCTGGCAAGTGGACATCCCTTGAGGGCTCCGGGCTGCCAGAGGGATGTCTGACTGCCCAATCCCCCAAGGAGCGGGCCTAAGCCAGCAGGTGGACATCCCCCGAGGGGTCCCAGACTGCGAGAGGGCACAGGCCAGGCTGAGGGACCACCCCCCCCCCCCGAGTGCACAAATTTTTGTGCACCAGGCCTCTAGTAATGTATAATTATTCCCCTAGAGAGTTTAGAGAGGTCCAATATCAGAATATTAAGAAGTAGGAGATCCTGGATTTAAATGCAGCTCTTCTGATTTAAACCTTACTCTTTTAATTTTGCCACCTTGAAGGCAGTCTGTCTAATATATATTTTCACTATGTCCATATACACCAAACATGCCCTATTATGGAGCCATTTCCTAAGCTCATTCCTCTGTCTTGAATGCTTTCCCTCGATATACTCATGTCCAACTTCTTCACCTCCTGTAAGATTCTACTTAGACACCATTGTCTCAATTAGGTTACTGAGCTTCCTCTTTAAAATTGTTTACTGTGTCCCTGCTTCACACTCTAGAGTGACCAACTTGTCCTGGTTTTCATATGACTTTCCTGATTTTAATCCTTTAAGTGCCACATGCCAGGAAACTTCTCAGTCCAATATCCCTAACTCTGACCAAGTTCATTGCCTGTCATCTATCTATCTATCTATCTATCTATCTATCTATCTATCTATCTATCATCTATCTATCTATCTATCTATCTATCATCTATCTATCTATCCATCTATCTATCATCTGTCATCTATCATCTATCTATCCATTTATACATATATACCCCTTTCCATACACACATTTAATTGAATGTTGCTTTGTAGTTGAATTAAATTCCATAATAGAAGGAATTTTTACTGTTTTTTTCTTCCCACAGAAACATTTAAGGGCTTCAAAATTGTGCCCAATGAATACTTGTTAAATGAATAAAAACTGTACATGTCCTGGCAGAGTAGTAAAAATCAGAATCGAAAGGCCATGTTGATGTTCCATCTGTCCAAATAGCTACCACAATTATGTTTTGATTTTTATCATTTCCTAACCCATACTTACAGGTCAACTCTGAATGAGTCAGAGATTCGAAATGGCAGGAAATATAATGCCTTATATACTCGTAGCTTGAGCTGAAAATTGAGATTTATGTAATGAAAATGCTGATTCATATCAGAATTGTGCTGCAGGAATATCAGATTGGATGGAAACTTTCAGTTGTGCCTCAGTCCATTGGAGACACTGATAGAAAAATAAAAAGAAGAGAAGGAAATGATGTGCCTAGAAGAGCATTATAAAACCAGCGTGGCATCTGACATAAAGAAGGCATAGCACAGTAAATACAAGCAGATTCAAATTCAATCAATCAAAAGTGCTTAGGCACTTTTATATGTAGCATACAGATAAATATTATACAGTAAAAAAAAACACCCAACACCCCCCAGAAAGCAAATATAATAGAGATAGGTATGATATTAGATGGCCTCACACCAAGTACTCCACGTAAAAATGAGGACCTTTGTTCAGGAAATGGTGTGATTTACCAGGGTTACTCAGATAGTCTCTCTCTCTCTCTCTCTCTCTCTCTCTCTCTCTCTCCACCCCCCTCTCTTTTTCCATGTCTTTAGCATGGTTTCTTTTAGCTTATTTCCTGGACCATGGGTCAGTGTTGTTACCTTTCATTATCCCCCTTCCCCATTCTCATTTAAACTTGGGAGGTTTTGGATGTTCCTTCTCTTTCACTATCCTCCACATCCAATCATTTATCAGGCTGTATCATTTTTATCTTCAGGTATTTTTCAGATTGTCTTTCCTTTCTATCTGTAGTGTTCCTTATCCAGTCCCTCATTATCCCTTGCCATAATTATTGTAAGAGATTTCCTACTGATTACCCAGTCTCCACTTTGGTGACATGCCAATCGCCTCTCTATTCATCTGCCATCGTCCTCTGTTTACCCTGTCACTCTCCAGAATGAAGCCCTTGCTCCTTGAGGAGGCTCCCATTGCTCCCCTAATCTGGCCTCTGTTTTTCATCCTTCAGTACTCTCTCTGCGTTAGCACTGCACTACTTGTAGTTCTCAACACAGCTCTGGCCTTAGGTTCTTTCCTTTGGCCTGTGCTGCCTCTTATTTCATGAATACCATCATTTCTAGCTGGCTAAGTTTTACTCATGTTTCAAGATTTATTTCGGGTTTCCTGTCTTGTAGGAAGATGTCTCCAGGCTCTAGTCCATGGCAGGTGATGTGTTCTTTGTCCATGCTTCTATAACACCATGCTTCATGTAATTAAATATAATTGTCTACTTACATCTCTTTCCCCTAGTTTGTCCTTCTATCCTGCACATGTGGGTGGAGTCTTATTCTTCTTCACATTGACAGCATCTGGCAAAGTGCTTGGTTATAAAACAACTGTTTGTTAAATGACCAAGTAAATGAATGAATGATTATATGACTTTACTGTTTTCAGCATTACATTGATGGGCACATTCAAGTCATTCATTGGTCAGCAAAGTACCTCCTTTAATTCTCTTTTTAAAAGTTTCTCTTATGGAGAATCATCTTTTACTGCACACCTGACAAATGAGTCACACCTCAGTTGTAATGAAATTTTCCTCCTATAGCCATTTCTCTGTTCTTGATGGAAGGATCCATGTTAAAAAATTTTATTTTACTCCCTTCAGACTATTGTAATGGTCTTTTGGCTGATGTCCCAGCACACATAATCAAGAGACCTTAGTTGGTATGAAATGTTGCTGCTAGAATCCAATCCAACACTAGATCAAACAAGCATATAAACTCTGGTTTTCATGTCATCAATATTAGAGATGGGAACTTATTATTACTTCCACATATACTCTATTCCTCTGGTGAGTTAAGGCAAAATTGTTCCCCTCTGGTGTTGTGTCCACTGAGTTTAAGCGAATCAAGCAACATTTCCCTTGGGAGAGTCTTTCACTGTCAAATAGAACTGATTTAAACAAAAGAAGAAAAAAACCCTTCAATTTATATCAAGTTTTCTTCATTTGCTCCACCCTCCTTCCATCAATAAGTTCATCATTGGTGTGTATTCTAGCCTCTGCTCAGTTGAATTTTGAAGCATCTGAACTTGACAGAGTCTATCCTTTGGCCTTTTGGTTTATTTTCCTTTGTGATACTTCTTGAAGGCATTGCATTTATAGTGACCTATTTAATCCCAGTCACTTGGAAATGAGTTAAATACTACCTCCTTCACACAACCTAAATTAGTCTAACATCTTTCCATGCAATTTATTTGTGTTAATTCCCTGCACATGCTAAAGTATATATTTCAATCTGACTACATAGACATCAGGTCCAAACAAATGATTTCAGGGCCCCCCGAGTGAATTATTGTATTGATCTATTAAATAGACCTAAAACACTTGTTTGGATTTGGAAGTCACTTGCAATCAGCAGCATTTTACTGAAAGGCTTAGGCTGTGCATGACCTAGTAGTAGGAGGCAAAGCTATGTTGCCTAACTAACTAAAGAGATTGGTATTCCAAGGAAGGCTTTTACTAATAGCAGTCTTTGCTATGAGGCTTGATGTCCATTTTTTTCATTAAAATAATCCTGGAAATTAGATTATGGACATACAGGAAATTTCCCCCCTGCTAACGCTTCACAGTTACAAACTACATTTATTAGGGAGGAATTTAACACAAGGGAAAGAAAGCTTGCTGGGATTTGAAGCCAGATGGACTTCTATTCAAATACTGATCCTCTCACCTTCTACCTGTGAAACATTAAAAAAGTTATTTGCTTTTCTAAATACCTAATTTTGATTTATAAGTTAGGATTAGTTGTGTAATACTTATATGATTGTTGTGTGGATTAAATGAAATAATGAATGTAATATGCCTTGGAACATGGCAGGCACTCAATGAAATTTTGATTTCTTTCTTTTGTCCCTTTTGCTAAGAAGACTATTCTACCACACGAATCAGTGAGGGTGTGTTGGAAAATGTAGATGAACATCTGGGATGAATTTAACACACATTTTATAGAGATAGGAAATCTAGGTACACTTCATATTTAATTATTAATAAATCATTACAACTGACATTAAATAGAAAGTTTCTTATGAATTCATAAATTCAAGATTTTACTGCCATTGCTAATATTATTATCCACTTAGTGATCAGTCACATCCCCTTAATAACTCCCTCTTGATCTATAAAGCCCTTTAAAAAAATTTTTTCAGTGTATCTTTCTATCCTGGAATATTTCGGGCATCTCAGTCTTGCTTGTTTGTGTCAACAGCATGTAAATGTTTCATAAAAAGTTATTTCATACATTCTGGAAGATCTTTTACCCTCTCATTTACAATTAATTGTTCAATAATATTCATTAAGTTCTTAGAGCAAGGAAAGAGAGAGAGAGAGAGAAAGAGAGAGAGAGAGAGAGAGAGAGAGAGAGAGAGAGAGAGAGAGTTGGGGGTGAGAAAGAATATTGAGCAAAATGTGAAAGAAGAAGCATTATGCCTTTTGACTTGATCCTGTCTCCCAAGCTTTCATGATCCTCCAGCCTAATTTTTTGGATCCTCAAAGTTTTTGTATTTGTTTTGTATTACTGTACATCCTCCTTTATTGCCTAATTAATAAGAGCAGTGGAATCTTTGGATTTAGGATATGGGTGTGGTATGGGGATCAAGCAAGAGGATTCCAGCCTCACACCATGGGAAGGACTTCTTGCTAGTCTTACCTAAGCCTACAGGAAACCAACTTGATCAAAATCCTATAGGACACCCTGGAGAGGATGAACTGCTATGTGAATTATAGTATTGAGTAGATAAGTTGTAAAAAAGCTAGTGGTAACAAAATTTCTAGGTTGTTTTAAGCTAAGTTATGATTTAGTTAAAATAATCCAAACTTTTTTTTTACTCTCTAATTTGTTTTTCCAGAAGTTTTTTGGTTGTCCTAGCATTTAAGTTGCATATATCTTATTTTATTTTATTTTTCATCATCATTTATCCCCTCTGTGCCCTCTTCTACCTGTCCCCTTCCACATTTTTTATAGATGGACAACATAATGATTCAACATTTTTTATAGATTACTAGAGGCCCGGTGCACAAAAATTTGTGCACTTGTGGGGGAGGGAGGGGTCCAACAGCCTGGCCTGTGCCCTCTCGCAATCTGGAACCCCTCAGGGGATGACCACCTGCTGGCTTAGGCCCGCTCCCTGGGGGATTGGGCCTAAGATGGCAATCAGACATCCCTCTGGTAGCCCGGCAGCCCTCAGGGCATGTCCACTTGCCAGCGGGGAGGAGGCCTAAACTGCAGTCGGACATCCTTAGTGTTGCTGAGGAGGCAGGAGAGGCTCCCACCACCACTGCTGTACTGGCAGCCATCAGCCTGGCTTATGGCTGAGCAGAGCTCCTCCCATGTGGGAGCGCCCTGACCACCAGGGGACAGCTCCTGCATTGAGTGTCTGCCCCTGGTGGCCAGTGTGTGTCATAGTGACCAGTCATTCCCAGTCTTTCTGCTATTAGGGTCAGTTTGCGTATTACCCTTTTACTATATAGGATAGAGGCCTGGTGCATGGGTGGAGGCCCACTGGTTTGCCCTGAAGGGTGTCCCAGAGCAGGGTGGGGGTCCCGCTTGGGTGCCTGGCCAGCCTGGGTGAGGGGATGATGGCTGTTTGCAGCTGGTCACACCCCCTTTAGGGTGGGGGTCCCCACTGGGGTGCCTGGCCAGCCTGGATGAGGGGATGATGGCTGTTTCCAGCTGGTCACACCCCCTTCAGGGTGGGGGTCCCCACTGGGGTGCCTGGCCAGTCTGGGTGAGGGGATGAGGGCCGTTTTCAGGCTGGTGGATGACTGAAGCTCCCAGCCTCTCCTTTTTTTCTTTCTTTTTTTTTTATTCTGGGATTTATTTATCTTCTATAGCTGTCACTGGAACTGAGAGCTGGCTTTAGCTCTGAGACCTCCGCTGCTGAAAGCAGGTCTGGGTTTGTTTGGGTTCTATAATTGAAACACTGTTGCAGCTGCCGGCTGGCTGAAAGCAGGTTTCTGGGGTTTGTTTAGCTTCTATATTTGCAACATTGTTTCTTAGACTGCAGCTCAGAGGCCGGCAGCGGCAGGCGGGGAACCTTGGCTTCCTCCATCACTGGAGCAAGCAAGCCTCCTGTTCGCTTCAGCTGCCTGGCTGCTGGCCACCATCTTGGTTGGCAGTTAATTTGCATATTGCCCTGATTAGCCAATGGGAAGGGTAGCAAAGTTACGGTTAATTACCATGTTTCTCTATTATTAGATAGGATGATGTGATCACCATAATGTTTAGTAACCATCTGTCACCATACAAAGCTATTACAATATTGACTATATTTCTTGTGCTGTACATTACATCCCCATGACTTATTTATTTCATAACTTGAAGTTTGTACCTCTTTATTTCTCTTTGCCTTTTTCACCTGTCCTTCCTACCCCCTCCTGTCTGGCAATGATTCATTTGTGCTTTGTATCTATGAGTGTTTTGTTTTGTTCAGTTTTTTTTTTAATTCCATTTTTAAATAAAGATTTTTTTAAGATTCTGCTTTTAGATAAAGGCCACTAATCACTCTATCCTCCCGAACTAATTACCTCACAAAGGCCCCATTTCCTAATATCATGGGGTTTGGGTTTCAGCTTATAAACTTGGGGGGAATACAAGATTTAGATTATAGAGTATGTAGTTAGGAATGGAACTGCTGAATCATAGGATGTGTTTATGCTTAGTTTTCCTCAGCATTGACAGGATAAACTTTTTTGCAAATGGCTGTAACAATTTAAATCATCACCAGCAGTGTGTTAAAGACTCTTACCTTGCTTTCAATTGAATTTTTATTTTTTAATCATCTTTTTAATTTTCAAACATTAATTATTTATTTCTCACTGTGGTTTTAATTTACGTTTTTCTGATTACCAGTGAGGATAGGCATCTTTTCACATGCTTAGGGCTATTTGTGTTGCATTTTGTTGTGAAATGCCCACTCACATTTTTCTCATTTTTCTATTGCATTGTCTTTTTTTCTTATTGATTCTGCATATAAAAACATGTATAACAAAAACCTCCCACTCTGTGATTTGTCTTTTTAAATCCTTACGTCTTTTGGTGAATGCAAGATTTTAGTTTCAATGTAGTGACATACCATACCTATCTTTTACTTTATGGGGTGTGGGTTGTTTAAGAAATTTTCTGCTTTCTGAGGTTGCAAAGATACTCTATATTTTATTCTATAATTTCTATATTTTTACCTTTCATAATTGTCTTAAATCTACAGCTAGTAACTGATTTTTGAATATTATGTGGGTTAAGAAACTAATTTAATTGATTACCTTATAGATAACCAATTCTCCCAGACCCACTGATTGAATAAATATTATCTCCCCCCTTCTCACCTAACTGATCTCTAATTCCTAGTCCATACTCCGAGTGTGAAATTATTTTAGGATCCTATCTTTTCCATTACTCTGTTTATCTAACCCCATCTGAGTGCCACATTGTCTTATTATAGCTTTAACAAAAATGTCAGTGTCAGATAGGACTAATGTCCCACTCTCCCTTGGTCTTATGGAAGATTACCTTGGGTAGTCTTTCTTTGCTATTCCATCTCACCTTCAGAATGAGATCTCCATGTTGTTCTATTGTATTTGTAGATTTCATTGTGGGGTTTTTTTTATGGATTAATCTAGGGGAAAATTTGGGATCTAGTTCATTTGTTTTATTTATTTTTTTACATTTACTTAAACACATTTTTTTTTGTGTGTGTATAAGTTTATCATAAGCCTGACTTTGATACTTTTTTGCTTTATATGGGTTGTAATTTCAGGTCAAAATTAAAGAGAAAGTAAAGAGGTAACTGGTAAATAATTATTTTTAGAAAGAAGAAAAAAAGGGAGTTTTGTTGTTGATTAAAGAATAAAGATCTACATTCAGAAAAAACAACAACACCCTTAGATGGAAACAAAGAAAGTACAAGTCATAAAATAAACATGAGGAGCAAGGCATATGCCTGATCTTGAAGAGCAAAACAAGGCAGTGAAGGCCACGCTGGCTACCACTGAATTCTGGAGCACTCCCCGAGGGAGAGAGCAGAGGATTCTGAGGTAAATACTGAGGGTGGAAAAGAATGAGTTCATTATGTAAATAGTAGTTGCAAGCCAGATGTTCATAGCTTGGGTATACCTTACTTGCCTAAGGCAGTTGTACAATGCATTTTGAGTGAGTTTTCATATCCTCAGGGGCCTTGCTATCAAATTCCAAAATTACTCCCTCTCCTCCGACAGCGTTCCTCACAACTGCTGAAAAAAGAAACCGTTAGGAAGGTCTCACATTGGGGAAGTTTTGGTAAAATGTCTTACACGCAGGCAGGAAGATAGCAGGAAGTAAGCAATTCAGATAATTACTGTCATGAATGCTGGACCATGTGAGAAAGAGAAAAGATTTTTCTTCTTAATGTTTACACTGAAGTACATAAAATGAAAAAAAGAATGCCATGGAGCTAATTTAAAAAAAAACTAAGCAGGCTTTTACCTGTTCAGATCTCATAAAAATCAAAAGGACGAATGTGACTTAAACTTGCTTTACTGAAGCAAATTTTCACAACCTGGCATTTAAATTAAGCTTTGGGGCACTCAAGTAATCCCACAGGCATATAAAATCTGATACTATATCTGCATCTAAGTATTCTGTTCTGGGATTTGGAATCCCAATTGGCAACCTGGGAAAACCATATTACTTACACTTGCTCAGATAGTCTCTAATTAGTTCTTCTGACCCTCTTGTATACTAATAAATGGCCCATTACAAAACATTAAAACTGAATTCCTCCTATTAAAAATGATTTCCTTGCTAATGGACATGAGCTAGGTTTAATGTACAATGTTGATTAACATTAGATTGTTTTAAAAGTACAGTGAATGCTTTCCAGTATGAAGTGATTGTAGCACTAATTAGGCTTTCTGGTTCAGTCAGTAGCTGAGAGGGGGCTGAGTCTTCCAACAGTGGTCTAAATATTGCTTACATTCTTAGTTTGTTTTTGGTCTATTAATTTTTGATGTAAAGAGCTGAAAACTCTAATGTGAAATTGTATAATGAGCCTTGTAAATTATGAGCCTAAAGAGACTTTTAGATCACCTCATCAGGTCAATTTTCAAGTTTTATTTGGTTAGTGATGTGAGTAGGCTGCAGCAATTGGAACTTCTTTTGGGATTCTGACAGCTTCGCAGCCCATCCAAGGCTCTCTCTCGGTACCTAATAGAGTATCACACATAATAGATGTCCAATGACTACATGTTACATTAATATTGTAAAGTGGTTCTGAGTGACTGGTAATTAATATTTCTGAAATGCTTATCTAAAAATCAATAAACACATGTTTATTGAGCACCTACATGTGACCGGAATTGTGCCTGGCAAGCTGCACAGAAAATTTTTTAAAGGCATTTAAATGTGGCTCTATGAAATAGTATCATAGGGACTGGATTTTAAAATTTATTTATTTATTTATTTATTTATTTATTTATTTTTTAAATTTATTTGAGATAAGTATCTTAGATTGGGAGTTTTCCACAAAACATGGGGCATAGGCTCAGTAACTGCATGCTATTCCGAACGTGGAATAGGAGGTCAGGGAAAGTTTCTACACAACAGCCACATTTTTGTTGTTCTGTTGCTTTTCCCCCCTGAGTTGAGATGGTGAGAATTTTACTCACTGAACTAGTATTTATGAAGCGCTGGGGAGTGCCAGGTGTCCTGCTATGTCCGAGGCACATAGACAAAGCATTCTGACTGCCTTTCAGAAGGCGTGGTCCGATGGGAAAGAGGGTGACATGCTAACAAATATAACAGTAAAATGGAGTAAGCATCCCCAAAGCTGTTCTTACAAGTTTAGCCTGACTGACCTCATCTCCCTGCTGAGCTGGGCTTTGCCTATCCAGATGGAGAAGCAAGAGTCCTATGACTAGACAGGGATACCAGGTGAGATCAAAGGAATTGGTCAAGGATGTTGAATAAACAGAAACATACAGGAGGTAGGAAGCAGGACAGAGGAGATATTTATTGAATGGCCTGAAGTCTGGTGGAGCTTTGGGGACTTGGTCAGGATCCAGTTTATAAGAGCTTCCCAATGGCTCTTCTATTTCCAGCCTGAACTCAATTATTAAGTAAACCTTCTTTAACATATAGCACATTTGTGCGCTCCTCTCAGAGGTCTCTCAGACTCCTATTTTACTTTTGCATTATTCCTTTTTTAATTTTATTTTTCAATTGCAGTTGACATTCACTATAATTTGTATTAGTGTCAGGTGTTCAGCATAGTGGTGACAGTCATATATCTTACAAAGGGGTCCCCCTGATATTTCCAGGACCCACCTAGTGCCATACATAGCAATTACAATATCATTGATTACATTCCCTATGATGTACTTTACATCCCCATGACTGTTTTGTACCTATGAATTGGTACTGTTCAATTCCTTCACCTCTCTCATCCAGTCCCCAGCCCCCTCCCGTCTGGCAGTCTGCCGGGAGCCGGTCCATCCTTGCTGTTTCAAGGGACCTGGCATATATGGCATACGGTTCTTAATATGTTTGCTCACCTTCTTGGCGCTGTGTTTTAACCAAAGTCACCTCTCCGAGAAAGGTTGAATCCCCAGGTAGGGATTTTCCCCTGAAGTTAGGGAGGGAATAAAACCCCTCAACTAAGTGCCAGGCGGGTAATTAATCCCTTTAACTACGAACAATCATGCTTAAACTACATAATCTTTTCTCCCTGGAATGGAGATAAGAAACGCCCTAACCTTTGTAATAGAGATTGATAGGATTGAATCAACTGGTATAAATACAGTTGTAACAAGGCAGAAACACACAGAACTCAGAACACAGAACTAAGGACACAGGGCTTGGAAGACAGGACCAAGAGAGACAGAGCCTAGGCACAGAACCTACACAGAACGTTCTCTAGAGACAGAAGAACTTCGCTGGCGAGAGCATGCCGGAGGATCCTAGACAGGGACTGGCCTTGGAGCCTGGAGGCAGAGCCTGGCAAGAGATCAACTGAACACTGTCTCCATGCCCTTCCTTCTTCGCCGACTCCGTCCACACCTTTGGGGACCCCTGGACCTGCTGGGGTTGGACTCCGGCATCTGGCGCCCGAACAGGGACCCTTAGGTAAGCCCCCCATCCCCCTAGGCAAGCGCCCCGCACTCGGGACGGATAGGACTCCACCATAGGAAGAGGGTGGATAGTCTTCACCGACTCCGTCCACACCTTTGGGAACCCCTGGAACAGGATTCCCTTAGGTAAGCCCCCCCATTGAGAACCTCCACACTCGGGACGGATAGGACTCCACCATAGGAAAAGGGTGGATAGTCTTCGCCGACTCCGTCCACACCTTTGGGAACCCCTGGAACAGGATTCCCATAGGTAAGCCCCCCCCATTAAGAACCCCCACATTCAGGACGGATAGGACTCCACCAGGGTACTGCAGACCCCCCTACAGAGGATAAGTAGGGTAAGAAGGTGGATAGTACAGAACTTAGATTGAGAAGATGTGCCATACTGAGTGCAAAGAAAGAAGACTCTGTATTGATCTTTAGGTTAAGAAGATGTGCCATACTGAGTCTAAAGAAAAAAGACTCTGTATTGATCTTTTAACATATATGCTTGCTAGCAGAGGAATTAAGGTTACTCCCAGTCAGACAGAACGTTTTATACAAGAAGTATGTCCATGCTTTTCTGAGGAAGGAAAGGTGCCAGAAAGGTAAATGTAGAGGCATGGGAGAAGGTAGGCCCAAGGAGCCTTATCCTTAACCCCACTGCAGCCTTTCTACCCTGGGAAAGTGCAGGATTGGCAAGCTCTCCCTGGGATGATAGATCAGGACTCAGGTAATAGCAGAAAGCGCCAATCCTACTCTTAAAATGGATACAAGAGAGCGTTTCAGGTTTTTCTTTTTAATGCTTGCTTTTAAAAAATAAAAAAGGGGGAATTTGCCGGGAGCCGGTCCATCCTTGCTGTTTCAAGGGACCTGGCATATATGGCATACGGTTCTTAATATGTTTGCTCACCTTCTTGGCGCTGTGTTTTAACCAAAGTCACCTCTCCGAGAAAGGTTGAATCCCCAGGTAGGGATTTTCCCCTGAAGTTAGGGAGGGAATAAAACCCCTCAACTAAGTGCCAGGCGGGTAATTAATCCCTTTAACTACGAACAATCATGCTTAAACTACATAATCTTTTCTCCCTGGAATGGAGATAAGAAACGCCCTAACCTTTGTAATAGAGATTGATAGGATTGAATCAACTGGTATAAATACAGTTGTAACAAGACAGAAACACACAGAACTCAGAACAGAATCAAGAAGACAGAACCTACATGGAGCCTGGAGACAGAAGAACTTCGCTGGAGACAGCATTCCGGAGGATCCTGGACAGGGACTGGCCTCGGAGCCTGGAGGCGAAGCCTGGCGAGAGAGCATGGCAGGGGATCCTGGACTGAACCTGACTGCGGACATTGGCAGGAGAGCCTGACTAGAACCTGGTGACTGGACCTGCCTGGAGAACCTGGACAGAACCTGGCTGGAGATCCTAAGCAGAACCTCTCTGGAGATCCAGACCAGAACTTGGCTGGAGATCCTGGCTAGGCTGCTGATCAACTGAACACTGTCTCCGTGTCATTCCTTCTTCGCCGACTCCGTCCACACCTTTGGGGAACCCCTGGACCCGCTGGGGCAGGACCCCAGCAGCAGTCATCAGTCTATTCTCTGCATCTACGCAGATTTCTTATTTTGACATTTGAGATCTACTACAGGTTGGCCCCAACATACAACTTCAACCTACAAAAATAGCATTTTGGTATGTTTTAACCATGTAACTTTGTTTCCCTGCTCCACAAATATAATCAAGTTTAGTCAAGTTTGATTCCTTTATTGTTACTGTGTCTTTTGAAAAAATGCTGCTCGTTGTTAAAAGCCCTTTCTAATACTGCTCCTCTAGGAGGCTCTTCCTGGTCCTCTTTCACCCCCATAGTAGGATTCCTTTCTCACCTCAGCACACACTGTAACTTATTTCTCTCTATAGTGTCTTATAATTGTTTATGTACATACATGTCTTATAATCATTTTCATACATATATATTTTTAACTTCCTTAATTATAAGAGATTCTTACTGTATTCAACTTTTGTTCTCCCCCCCCCATACTCTTACAGCAACTAGCATAATGTAAGACCATAAATAACAGTGATCAAAAACAAAATTAAATGCTTGATGGAGCTGATAGTGAGAAACTTGAAAATCCAAGGCAGAAGTGAAGTGTAGGAGAGATGTTGAGTTTTTCTCTGCTGTAGGATTGATTGAAGAATCTTCATCTCTCTTACTTTTTCTGCTGTGTGTGTGTATGTATTTCTGTAAGTGTGTGTGTTGTGTGTTGTGTTTGAAGGTATTAAGATTAGGAAGTCTCTGCTAAAAGCATTAATAGCTGTGCCTATGCAAAACCATTATACCCTTCTTAATTATAGGATAACTAGAGGACTGGTGCACTGATTCATGCACTGTTGGGGGGCATGGTTTGCAGGGATCGGCCCACTATGGGAGTGCCATTCATCTCGGACAGCTGAGTGGCTGTGGACCCGCCCTCTGAGCAGCTGCTCCTGCTGTGGGAGCAGCCGCTCATCCCAGTCAGCTTAGCAGGCTCCCACTGTGGGAGCACATTGACCATCAAGGGGCAGCTCCTGCATTGAGCATCTGCCCCCTGGTGGTTAGTGCACATCGTAGAGACTGGTCGACTGGTCATTCCGCCATTTGGTCGCTGGGCTTTTATTATATAGGACAACCTAATTTAAAACTTTGTGAAGAATGAAAAATGCCTTTGTTGGGGATTCCGATGTACAAGTTTTCCAGCAGTTTCAATAGATAAATACAAGAAATTTATTTAGGAATGGAGCAGAATATCTATGGATATAGGTAGAAATTTTGAATTCAGTACTTGTAAAAGGAAAGATAAGTATGAAAAAAGTGAAAGGCAACATGAGTTTGAAACACACAGCCCATACATTCTAAGTGGTGCTAATCTACCTTTGCTAACATGTTTCTGCTCAGGGTGCTTTTCTCATATCTATACGTAGGAGAGTAAGCATCTTTTTCAATGTGGAAAGGGAGTCCTAGAAAGATCATGTAATATGCTCTAGCTTTTGCTCTTTCTCCCTTCACCATTTAAAGAGAAACTCCTTGGGAATTAGGAACTAATTACTCTATACTCTTCATATATTTCATACTCTTGCTCTATTCTATTTGCTGGCTAACCTTATAACCCCAAATCCTACTCTAAAATAGTGAGTTGTTAAGATGCAGATTATCTTATCTAATAGACAAAATTCCTTTTGTTTTGGTCCCTTGTCTTTCTCTGCTATTTCATCTAGAAGCTTTACAATATTACTATTGATCTCCAGTTAAACTAGGCCCATATCTGTATCATTATTACTGTTTTTCTGATAAGAAGAATGGGGCCCAGAAAATTTATGAGACATTCCCAAAGTCACTGGGATTTGGGGATTATGGGTTGAAATGTGCCCTCAATTCCCACACTCGAATTCATGGCCATTAGTCCTAACTCTCAGCACTTCAGAAGGGAATGGACAATAGATGCAATGACCTTATTTGGAATTATAAGGTCATTGCAGATGTTATGAGTTGAGATGAGCTAAGTTGAGGGGCTCATAATCCAATATGACGTGTTCTTATAAAAATAGGGAATTGGGAGACAGACCCACATACATGGAAAATGCCACATGAAGATAAAGGCAGAGTTCAGGGTGATATTTCTATAAACTATAAAATTCCAAATATTATCAACAAACCCCCCAGAAGTGAGGGGAGAGGTGTGGCATATATTCTACTTCACAGTATTCAGAAGGAACCAACATCTTGATTTTGGACTTCTAGCTTCCAGAATTATGAGACAATAAATTTCTGCCTTTCAGGCCACCCAGTTGATGGGACTACATTATAGAAGCCCTGGCAAACTAATAAAGATTCCAACTGAAGCACTCAGATACTGTGTTCTTTCTACTATATCACAGCTGCATTTTCTGGATAGATGTTACTTTGACTTGGGTCTTTCAAGGTCTAGGTTTTTTATGCAAGGTTATTGGGAAACACAGAAGAGGAAATGACTTCTTCTGCCTGCGTGTTTCTTCTTGTCGGCCTCACTTTTCCTTTCCCCTCATGCTTGCTTTGCTTTAACTCTGATTTTTAGAGAACCTGGGCTAAGATATTGCACTTGTGACAGGTTGAAGACTTGAACTACATGAGCCACATTGCAGATGGTAAGGAGTGGTGGAGCCCTGGCTCAGTGGATAGAGTGTTGGCCTACAGACCAAAGGGTCCCAGGTTTGATTCCGGTCAAGGGCACATAGCTTGGTTGCAAGATTCTCTTTGGCCCAGGCCCTGGTCAGGGCTCATGCAGAGGGCAACCAATTGAGGTGCTTCTCTCACATTGATGTTTTTCTCTGTCTTTCCCTCTCTCTTCCACCCTCTTTAAAAATCAACGGAAAAAATATCCTCTTGTGAGGATTAAAATAAAAAGAGTGGGAGATGTGTGATATAACTAAGGGAAGAAAAATGTATGTATTTGCTATTGCCTTGGATTAGAATTGGAGAGCTGAGTGAAGGTAAGGGAAGCAATTATGGAAACTTGGAAGTTTATAGCATTGGCAACTGCTGATATGATGCATTCACTGAGATTCAAAATATTAAAAGTTGAGAGAGAAGGTAATGAGCTGAATTTTGCATACATTTTACTTAAGGTAGCTGTGGGACATCCAGGTGTTGAAGTCTTAGAGGAAGTTGGAAATGTGTTCTTGGCGCTAAGATGGTGGCTTTAGTAAATAAAAGGTTGAGGTCAGCTTGCTACAGTGTAAATTTTTTATACACATAGATTTTTTTTTTTACAGCCACATTTCTAGCAGACATGTAGGTGTGTTTCAGCAGTGAATATAACACCTTTTGGAAAATAAATCATCCAATGGCATTTATTTGAATGTCCCTTGCCCTAAAACATTTTTACACTCCTGTCATTTACTTTGTCCAAATCATCTATCATTTATCCTTTCTTGGCTAAGGTCTCATTTATCCACAGGGCTGGATCTGATGTGCTATCAGAAGTACCACTAAGGCAGCTCTGTCTCAGGAAGTATCTCTTCTACTGCCTTGCTCAAGCTTGATTTTCACAATTAGTGGTTCTACTATTGAAATGAAAAGTGTAATTTATCAAAATTGTGTAGGTCATTAGTGGGTTTGGAGAGACAGGGTAATAGATTCTCCCTGAGAGAAGGTTTTTATTTATTTATTTTTATTTATTTATTTGAGAGAGAGAGAGAGAGAGAGAGAGAGAGAGAGAGAGAGAGAGAGAGGTGGGAGGTGCCATCAATGGTGGAACACCGTGGTTCTATTTAGTAGTTAAGAGTTCACCCTCTTGTATCAGGCACCTGCATTTGATCCTAGCTTTCTGTTCTCTGGTTCTATCACCTTGGGAAAGTTACCTCACTGAGATTCGATGTCACTGCATCTGTAAAGATAAGCATAATAATAGTAAATGCTGATAGAGCTGTTATTTGAATTAAATGAGAAAATGAAGGACACCTGGTTTATGTAAGCACTCAAAAAATTTTAATAATATTTTTAAAGTGGGGATTGTGATGCCAAACACAAACATTACCTCCCTTAAAATTCTGTCTGGAAAAGGCATTCTCGATCATGTACAGTCATTTGCAAGTAAATTTAGATGTGGGATCTAATTTTTTTCTCTTAATTTATTTCCTTTATAATTTAAATAATCAGGTTGGTACCAATTGTCCCCCTCCTTCACTTCTGTGGCAATCTCATCTACTTGCCTCACTTTTTGGCTCACTGAGAAAGCAGCTACTCAGTGTTATGGTGCTCACTCTTGGAAGGTGTACTGTCTGCCATATCTCTAAAACACCTTAAATTGCCCACCTCTTGATACTGACATGATCTTGACAATGGGACTCCAAGTTTCATTTTTTTCCCTAAAATGTTCTCTTTTCAACACAGACACCATATTTAGAACCGTTCTTTTGATTCCTGTTTTGATTAGAGTAAAATTAAAACTTCTAACCATGGCATCCAAAGCCTTCCATTAGTAGATTCTTGACAATCTTTAACCTCACGTTATAACAGCCACAACCTCTTTCTCAAAACATCAAGCCTTTTGCTGCTTTTTTGATTGCTTTCTTACAGGGGCCTTTTTATTATTCTCGTTTGCCTGAACTGCTCTCTCACAGCTCATGATGTGTCAGAAATTTGTGTTCATAAGTGATCTCCCTACTGTAATTTGCCATCACAACATGCCTTTCATTTTCTTCTTAACTCTTATATCACATTTTTTTTGTAATTATCTTGTTTCTTTATTATTTCATTTGCAAAAGCCTCTCTATTCTATAAGAACTTCATGAGGCCAGATACCTTATTCTTATGTTATTTACCTTTGTATCTTCAGTGTTAAAAGAGCCTGTCTTAGAGTAGGCACTCAATAAATATTTGTTTAGTGAATGCACATAAGGAGGTATTATTGCCCATACATGTCTCTATGACATCAGAAAATGAGGTAACAAAGAAGGCCACCCACATGACAATGATATACAAGGTATCTGTGAGCCTATAGATAATTAAGTATGGAGAATTTAACAGTTGAGAAAGCAGTGCATGATGCTGTTGCCATTATAATAATCTGGTTGTTCTTTAACAGGAAAGGAGTAATGGGAAGACTAAATAACATAGGCATGCCAAGAAGCTGCAGTTAACATTCTCCAGGTCTGGTCCCTGCAGATAGCTGGGGGAAGGGAATGGACAACAGATGCATGCCCAGTAAGGTCTGGGTGACGTGGGAAGGTGCTTATCTGTCAGTCACACCTGAGAACAAGTCAATGGCCAGAATAGGCATGGCCACTGCAAAGGTGGAAAACCTGAGTATTTAGACTCCTGGACAAAAGAGTGCTCACTCCTGGCTTCCTCTCTTAGGTGCCAGACTCCTGGCTCTCCTGTTGCAGGGCATATGCTCCCCTACATCCACCCGTGTGGCTCACAGCCATGTGGACCACACACTGGACTGATGGACTGCCGGGAGCCGGTCCATCCTTGCTGTTTCAAGGGACCTGGCATGTATGGCATACGGTTCTTAATATGTTTGCTCACCTTCTTGGTGCTGTGTTTTAACCAAGGTCACCTCTCCGAGAAAGGTTGAATCCCCAGGTAGGGATTTCCCCCTGAAGTTAGGGAGGGAATAAAACCTCTTAACTAAGTGCCAGGCGGGTAATTAATCATTTTAACTACGAACAATCATGCTTAAGCTACATAACTTTACTCCCTGGAATGGAGATAAGAAACGCCCTAACCTTTGGAATAGAGATTGATAGGATTGGAATCAACTGGTATAAATACAGATGCAACAAGACAGCAAGAGACAGTACTTAGAAGACAGAATCTACACAGAACGTTCTCTAGAGACAGAAGAACTTCGCTGGAGAGAACATGGCAAAAGATCCTGGACAGAAACTGGCCTCAGAACCTAGAGACAGAACCTAGTGAGAGAACATGGCAAAAGATCCTGGACTGAACCTGACTACAGAAATTGGCAAGAGAACCTGACTAGAACCTGGTGACTGAACCTGGCTGGAGAACCTGGACAGAACCTGGATGGAGAACCTAGCGAGGGAACATGGCTACAGAACCTGGCTGGAGAACCTGGAGAACCTAGCAAGAGAACATGGACACAGAACCTGGCTGGAGATCCTAAGCAGAACCTCTCTGGAGATCCAGACCAGAACTTGGCTGGAGATCCTGGCTGGAGATCCTGGCTAGGCTGCTCATCAACTGAACGCTGTCTCCGTGTCCTTCCTTCTTCGCCGACTCCGTCCACACCTTTGGGGACCCCTGGACCTGCTGGGGCTGGACCCCGGCAATGGACTAAATCTAGCCGGATGCTCTGCCAGACTCAATGCCATCATGGAATGGACACTTTGGACCCTGACCCTAGTTTTGGCTCTACTGGAACCCCAGCTGCATCCTTTTCAGGACTGGGTTAAGGGGCATGGGACTTTGCAACCTGAGAAATATAATTCCATGCCAATAAAAAACATCCATTCTCCCGTTGGGGCCTCCGGAAGGGCTCATTCCAGCGGTGCCCCAAGAACCCCACTTTCACTAATGTTGGGGAAATTGCACCCACTGATTTCTCTGGCAACAGATTAGCAAGCCAGGCAGGAGTGTAAGAACTGGGAGAATGGACCTGTGAAATGTCTGGAAAAAATCCCCTTGCAGCCTCCAGACCGGCACTCAGAGAAGGAAGCAACAAGAGAGATGAAAGCAAGTTGTTTTTATTAGTTTACTTGTCAGAGAGTGTTCCAAGAAATTTAGCCATATTAACTCTTTAACTCTCACTATAACCCCACAAAGTAACAGCTGTTATTAACATTCTTACTTCATGGGTGAGGAAATGTGATGCTCAAGATCACACAGTTAGGAAGTGTCAGGGCAGGGTATGAATCCAAGCAGTCTAGTGCCTGAGCCCACAAACATGACCACCCCACTCCGTGGCTCTAATGAAGCCTACCAGGCTCAACCATGTGACCTTGATACTAATGAGATCAAGAACCATATATTACCCATGCTTGTATTCACTCAGCACTTAGCCCATTCATTGCCTTACTTGTGGTGATCATGTGTCAAATTGAATCAGATATTGAAGTTCCTGGAAATGTCAGCAGATAGGTGAGGGAAGAAAGATATTAAAGTTGATGCTCAAAATCAACAAGTTAGTAGGGAGAATGTCCCAGAGATTGTCAGAAAGCAATGATGATTAAATAAAAATGGTGAGCATGGTGATAATAAATGCAAACAATCGGGTTCTTATGGAACCCAGGAAAAAAAGTAGTGAAGAATGAATGTTTTTACAGGGAAAAATGCACTCAAAAGAAAGAGGGTAACTTGAGTAGGATACACATATATATATGATTAAATTGTCAAACACAGCCCTTCAGTGGAGAGGAATGACTCATTGGCTTTATAGCTTCGTGAAAATACCATCTCTCAAGGCAATGCAATTTTCATTTCTCTGATTCCATATTTACCAAGCATTATTCGAATTTAAATTCAATTTCTCAGTGTTTCCTGACCTGGATAGGAAAGCACTAAGAAACAAAAAACCAAACCCACAAACAACCTGTCTGCTTTACAGCAGAATTTTCATGGAAAACTATTAAATTTTTTCTTTGTTATAAATTCAAGCAATGCTGCTTGAACATTTTATCTATACAAGGAACTCTTCCAGAGCATGGTGTGGTATAAAGCTGACTGGAACAGCATCCCTATTCTCAACTTAGGAAGTTGGGAGGGCCAAATTGTGTTTCTTTTTGGTATAAATGTCAGCCTTATTATCATCTGGAGGAGCTGACCATTACAGTCCTTGACCTGTAGCACTGGAGAATCAAATACTGGACCCATATTGCCCGGATTAATATGTCTCTACCTTAAATGCTCCTCGTTGCAGAACATAAACATTCCCTTCCAGAGAATTTGTTCACTTAGCTCTGTTCGACCTTCATTTCTGCTCCTCCTCTATGCTGTGAATTGTACTGACCTTGTGACCCAGCAAAGAACATTCCCCAACTAAAAACTAAGATAATACATGGCCTTCCCTCATAGTGGCACCATGATATTGGTGCCATCATTCCCTTTTGAGTTGTGGCCTTGGGAAAACTTAAGAGACAAAGGTTGGGTGATCTTTGCAATAAGTTAAACAATTTTTTAAAAAAATCATTTACTTGTGAAGTATGGTAACAATCATCTCAGGTAGAAACTATAGTTTACCTTTAACCCTGCTGTTTGGCTTATGTACCTATTTGCTTTGTTTAACAATGGACAGGTTATTTTGATTTTCTGAATTATATAAATCATTCCATTCGATTAAATGCCTTATTGATTGTAATGTGAATATCCCATGGGTTGTGGTTATACTAGTCTTACAAAGCACATTTTCCCTTACCTGGGAAGGACAGCACAGTTATCCCAAGGTCAGAGGGCTCCAGTTAATGTATCCTTGTTGACTCAATGTTCCAGAGACCCAAAACTGTAATTTATATAACATGCCTAAGTTTAACCCAGGTTCCTCATTCCAGACCCGAGGGCTCTAGATAATGTGTTTCTGTCAATTCAGTGACCCCCAAAACTATAATTAACATGCTGCTTCTGCTTCTGTAAACTGCTTTTTTGCAAACCAGGTTCCTCATTCCAAACCTTGAGATGTAATCAATACCTTTGTGATTTTTTGCCTATATAACCCTGGAGCTGCGACCATCTTGTTACTATGAGATTTGGGGAATAGTCCCGGATTGCAATAAATGTGACTCTTTAATTCGACTTCTTGAGGCGTCCTTCTGTGATTCACAGGGTACATTACAACACTTGCATTAGAAAGTCACAGAAGAATAAAACATTTAAGCCTGATGTAGTTTGATAACTCTCTTATTCTCATACATGTGTGTGACACACACACACACACACACACACACACACACACACACACACACACACACACCTCCCAGCAAACCATTACAACCATTATATAATCTTCCAATTTTTATACTCCTAACACAGACTAGAATCAAACAAATCACATGGAGTGATGATTTGGTAAAAGAGCATGTAGATAGCATTATCTTGAAAGATGTAAATGAATTTGTGACCTTCACCTTTTGCCCTATTTGTGGCTGCTAACAGCTTACAATTTTCAGCATTACCTCTTGAGCTTTCTGCGTGGATCCCTTCCAAGGCTAATGTTAATAAGTTGACACAAAATACTCACCATTACATAGATCTTAATTATCAAATAGGATAACAATGAGACACATTCTAAGACAAAGGGAGTGGAGTTTATCACAGAATGGCTCCGTTTCATAGATAAGGAACACAAGCTAGCTGGTTATTACACTGCTTTGTACTCCCACATCTGTGACCTGGCCCCCCAGGCTTATGTGGCCAGGCCTTAAATCCTCCTTTAGCCTTGATTGAAATCAGTCTACACTAAATATAAGGTTTTTTCCTTCCCACCCCCTCTTCTGCTCCATTCCATGCCCTTTTCATAGTTAATGTCTATGTGGAACTAACTCACTGCACTCCTTTTCAATTCGTACTTCCCAAAGCCTCCTCTGGAGTCATAAAACCATGAATAAGAGGAATTAGCGAACAGAAAGCCTATGATTTTAGAGTATCTGGGGTAAATGGGAATATAATTAGGCTAGTGCTGGTTTACAATTAGGAGACGGATTATGTCTGCCTTTATTCTCTATCTACCACGGTAACCTGGAGAAATATGACTAATTTGGGGGAGAATGATCATGTTAGCCCATCGCTCTAGGTCAGCCTATCTCTTCCCCAGCTGTGGTAACCCTACAGGCGCTTCTTCCAGAGAAAACACCAGCTACCACCCCTGCTGCTTTATAAATGCTCTCTTTAACCTGAAGGGATTGTGCTCACAGCACAGTGCAATTTTCATTTAGAAATGGGCTTTCAATTGTGTTGACACACCTCATTAGCTGAGCCCTACCTCTTAAGGCAGGGACTGTCCTACAGGTGTTAAGTACTGGAGGAAAAAAACCCAAGTAAATGAAGAAAAGCTCCATTCTTCACCTCAATAAATAAGGGGAGTGGGCAGCGTTCCTTATTTCAAGTCCCTTGTACCATCTAATTCTAAGGTTTACTTTTTGTTGTGGCTGCTATTATTTATTTTATTTCATTTTTCTTTGCTGTGGGGTAGGAAGTCACATTATACGCAGATGATGAGGGTGAGGTTAGATACGGGTTTGGCTTTTGAGGATTACAGAAAAGTGGCTCAATATGTTTTTCTCGAGGTGGTTTCCACTACTGTGCATTTTTTTCATCGTCAGGTGTGCCATTTGGAAGCATCCGGTTAAATTTATTTAAATGTTTTATTTTATCAGCTTCTGCGGAGGGCATATTTGGCACTTGGTTTTACTTACTGGTTTTTCTGAGGGCTTGTTTCTCGGTTGTCTCAGGGAATATGTGCACTGATAACTGAAGCAGGTGTTTAAGCGTTTGGCAGGGTTTGACACTTGGAAGAGACCCAACCCAGCTTGGGCCAGGTCCTGCGGTAGTAAATTTCAGCTCCACTCTCGGTTTCTCTTGTGCAGGGATGATTTACATGTCAGGAAGAGCATCTAGGACGTTCTATTGACTAGGTGACACTGCCATCCTCAGAAATATTTAATGAATCAATTCCCATTATAAGACCAGGCTGGAGACAACTGCTCGTCTATTTTGCCCCTTTCTTCCTGCTTCTTTCAAAGCACTTTCCTGAGAAGGAGAATTGCATCATAAACCTCTGTGTGCAATTAATATGTGATAGTTGCCTTTTTCTAGAATCCTCTTTATGTTTCACGATTCGCTTTCGCTAACGGCAGAAATGGGAGAAAGTCGCGATAGAGGAGCTATTGCAAAGGCTTTATGTGACAAACCATAATGAACATTTCCCGAAAAGACACGGCTGCAGAAAGATGGCAAGGTGCAGAAAGATGGCAAGGTACAGGGGAAGCACCAATGACCACCACAGATAACAGCATACATTCAATTTCCTTTAAGTTCTTTATTCATGGATTATGGTTCTGGGAAAAAGCATATGCTGAATGCTATTTGGGTAAATTGATAGGTTTTAGAACCCTAACATTTTTCTTACTCAGCTCGGTGCTATTTTTCATGAAGTTTTTTTTTTTAAAGACCTCTTTCCATGTCCTTTTCATTTGACCTATTGGTAAACTATAATTTTGCTTCAATCTAATATTGCCTGTCTCTATGGATGTTTCTAGAAATATCAAAGAATGACTCTACTTTTGAATTGTGCCACCTGACCTAAGACAACCAGCAAGCGGCCCCCCACCTGAAACACATATCCTATTCTGTTCATAAAATGTTCCCTATGAGTCAGGAATTGTGTTAATGTCTTTACTTACTTAAGACGGGCGATGTCACAATAATTTGAATCACAATGATTTTGAAAGAAAAAAAAAGCCTTAGGCCAGTGTTTCCAAAGCTTGAATAATCATAGAATCACCTTCTTGAAAATATAGATTCTAGCCTGAAACTAGACAGGTTTGGATTAGACTCTCCAAAAGGGTTGGGCCCAGGAATCTGTAATTTTGACAAAAGCTTACTCTTACTATCAGAAAAGTTTGGGAAACACCTCTCTGTGCCTATGACCTATTGATATAGGGGAAAGAGGATGGGGTATGAAGACAGACCGACATGGGCTTGAGTCTCTGTTTTATCATTTACTAATTACAAGGCCTTTGGCAAGTAAATCTCTCCAGGCCTTACTTGCCTAATCTCTGCAGAGAGGCGTGGGTGAGCTACTAATCATCAGGGGCTGATATTAAAAACATTTGACTGTCAGATGGCATGGCAGCACCGATCAGAATCACCACTGGCCAGAGCACGGTGCTGGACGTCAACCATTTCACTGCTGGGTCCTGGAGAGAGACTGGGTGGCTGGGGCGTCAGGGGAGGGCACTTGGAAGACTTAGGCAGTGCCTAGATACTAACCCATGAGAAAGTAATACAGTATTTTCACGATTGGGAAGGCTAGATCCGTATGTTTATCGGCAGACAAACTGCCCTGAAAAATATTAAAAGGTGGTTGTGAATATTAAAATAATACTTGAAACACAGGGTCCAGTACTTTGCAAGTATTCAACAAATAGAAATTCCTATTTTCGTGAATGCTTTTTTATGACTTATATGGCAGCGGTTATACTTGGAGTATGGAGCTGAATCAGATCAAAGAAAGTAAGAATCAGGAATCCATAGACACCTGAGGGCTTCTGAAATCGAATTGTAACGAGATTATTGATCTAGCCTTAGGAGGACAGGATGGGACTCTAGAAAGAGAATATAAAATTGGGAGATGACGCCAAGAGGAAAGAACAGCCTGCATATGAATCAAGGTTTGAGTGAATCTCACGGGTTGCTTTAAGCAGAGGTGGAGCAGGTAGTGATTATAGTGTCTACAGAGACCCCATCTCTGTAGAGAGATCTGGCAGAGATCCACAAAGCGAGGTATTCAGATATTCAGTAGGAGATGTCAAAACCTAGATGCAGGGATGGGACTCAAAGTGGGTGAAGGACCAGGTAAGAAAGATGGCTCAGGGACAGGAACCCAGCCTTGCAGAAACTTGGTTGCACTAGTCACAGTGTCATAACAACAAACAAATTAATTTAACTTGGAGCTAAAATTTCTTAAATATGAACCCTTAAATTCCTCTGCCTAAGGACTGGGTCGATTGCACTGTATGGACAAGTTTTAGCCCATAGATAAATGCTAAGTGAACATTTTTCCAAGCAATAATTTGATCTACATGGCAAGAGCCAAGCACATCATTGCAAACTCCAGGGGGTTACTGAGAAAGGCATGGGAGAGAGACTGTGATGAAGATTTGCAGCGGGGCAGTCCTGGGCAACAGGAGAAGTCAGCAGGCATGGGACATGTCCTCTGGTGATATGTCCCTGTTTTTCCTTCCCACACTCACCAGCTCTCTCTGTCTCTCACCCATATTTCTCTCATCTATTGGTATTTGCTCCCCAAACAATGTAATTGTGTGGAAGCATTTCTCCAGTGTTCTGGGAAAGTACTATATACAAATGTATACTAGAATATTAAGTGGGAACAGAACTATTTGTAGAAAGCTTAACTGTTATTTTAGGGATTGTATTGTTTAATTAACAGACTATTTTTAGAGCAGTTTTAGGTTTACAGAAATATTAACCAGAATGGACAGAGTTCTCATATACCCCTCCTCCCTATCTTGCACATTTCCCTG
Source organism: Myotis daubentonii (assembly GCF_963259705.1). Classification (NCBI taxonomy): domain Eukaryota; kingdom Metazoa; phylum Chordata; class Mammalia; order Chiroptera; family Vespertilionidae; genus Myotis; species Myotis daubentonii. Next base: position 28,737,492 of record NC_081841.1, read on the forward strand.
TTATTAACAGCTTGCCTTGGTGTGCTAAGTTTTTTACAATTGATGGACAATATTGATACATATTATTAACTCTAGTCCATAGTTTGCATTAGGGCGCACTCTTTGTATTTTATTTTTTTAAATTATTTTTTATTTTTACATTGAAGCTGATGTACAATATTACATCAATTTCAGATGTACAGCCCAGCAATTAGACATTATATAACTTACAAAGTGATCATTCCCAATATATCTCATATCCATCTGGCATCATACATAGTTATTAGAATAATATGGACTATATTCCCTATGCTGAACTTTATAGCCCTACGACTATTCTGTTATTATCAATTTGTACTTCATAATCCCTTCATCTTTTTCACCCATCCTCCAACCCTCTCCCATCTGTCGACTGTCAAACTGTTCTCTGTATCTATGCATCTGTTTCTGCTCTGCTTGTTTGTTTATTTTGTTTAATTGAAAATACTGCTCTTAAGGTGGTGACAGCAGTGTGGCCTGCAACCCTGTCATTGAACTGGGCTGGAAGGAAGAATCCAGCTGCAGGCACCTCTATGGAGCTGGGAGAGCCACCAGAGCCAAAATTAAGAAAACTGCGTTTTGTAACCCACAGCACTATTGATTATCCTCTCCCGTCTCTGGTGGGAACCAGAAATCAGAAGTGGCAGAAGGCTGGCCAGAGGCAAGTAAAAAAAGGGGTTTTCAAGTAGTTCAGGAAACACCAGGGAAGGGAGCATCTGTCGACTGGCTACCTTTCATAACCTGCCTCTACCTCTTTCTCCCTCTTGCCAGTGTTGATGTGGAGTAATCGGGGGCATTGCCTCACTCCGTTATTAGCAAACGCCAAAGAGAAGTTTTACCTGAACTGCCTGCTGGTTGCTCTCATTTCTAAGTTTTGAGCTGGTGATTAGAGTTACTTACTACAGGTGGGTGCCTTATACTTGATGACTTAAATAATACATATTTATTTATATCTTTAAGTATGTTTCTTTAGGCACCTACTGTTCTAAGAAGTGTCACAGTTAAGTTGAAGGGAGTGAGTTTGAGCTGGAAAGACAGCGTACGTTTCTTGAGTTTAAATTACATCCTTGACATCACAAAACATTACACATACATTACCATTGTTGATTGTGTACTGTTCGTATGCTTTTGCTATTGCATTATTCAGAATTAAGTTAAAAATTCTTTTTATTGTGTCTTAATGTTTGTGGGATGTGGACAGATCAATATTTCTAGCCTGTGTGCACACTCTACCTAAGGGCTATGAGTCATATTTGCTTTGAAAGAAATAGCTCTTAAGGCCTGTCAGTCAAGTCAGTTGTAAAAAAACATAGGACTCTTTAACAATTACTCTGCCTCCTCCTCACATCTAAATATAGCTAACTGGTTGGCTGGTGTGTCTAAGAAAGATAGCTCCACAGTATTTTTAAAATGGTGCAATTGCAATTAATCAATGCAAATAAAAAGCATGTATATTTAATAAATATATAATCTTTATTAAATTAACATTATATAACACTATGAGCAAGGAATATGCGTAAGGAAGTGACCCAGTTTCCTAAAGTCATTTGTATAATGGTATTACACTATTTTGTTTTAATCGGTCTATATGCCCAGGCTGGGAAAGCATTGGGCAGGGTGCGTGAGAATGGAATTCCTAGCCTCCATTTGGCCACTGTTTAACTGCATGGCCTTTAAAAACGACTGCCTTCATCTCTTCCTTCCCAAGGTCTCAGTCTCCTTTCAGACTACAGGTTAAAGCAGCCGTGGGCAAACTACTGCCCGCGGGCCGGATCCGGCCCATTCGGCTGTTCCATCCGGCCCGCGGAGCCAAAAGAGCGGAGGGTTCTCTTGCTCTCCCCTCCGCTCCTTCACCAGCAGCAGTGTTAACATGTATTAGTTCACACAAACACTCCATCCATGCTTTTGTTCCGGCCCTCTGGTCCAGTTTAAGAACCCATTGTGGCCCTCGAGTCAAAAAGTTTGCCCACCCCTGGGTTAAAGACTACATATTAAAATTAACTGTATATTTTCAGTTTTACTTGCTGTGTCTCTGTGAGAGGTTGGCTTAATAACAATACATTTTGATATAGAAGAAATCCTCTATTAACACTAAAACTGGCTTGCCTAATTAAGACCTGTTTACTGTTCCTGAAAGTAAATAAAAGCAAAATTGTTTCTCTGGTATCTAATATACTGATAACATAGCAAGTATTTATCCATTGACTACTTACTTTAGGCTCATCACAGTGCTAGGTATATATATATAATCTCCCTGTGTAAGATTTCATTTACCTATCCCATAATTTATATTTGCAAAGTTACACTTGGATTTATTTTTCTGGCACATTACTGTCAAGGGTGCCAATAAAGGAACCATACTGTCCCCTAATGCCCCTGATTATATTTGTATCAGTGTCTGTAGAGGTTGTATCAGCAGACAGAAGAATGGACTGTACCATTAAATTAGCACAATTTTGTAGCATCGCCTGGCAGAAGCTCACACTTAATCCAAGAGGTTATCCAACCCTATCCAATATGATTACTCTATAAATATTTGCCCAAGCTCAGCACCAGCCGTTATATCACTAATCACACACAGGTTTGTTATAGCGAAGACCCCCAGTGTCAGCAATTTGAAAAACAAAGCTAATTAGTTTTGATTTAGGGATGGGAAGTCTTATTAAGTTGAAGTGAACAGTTCACATAGTGTAGCAGCTATTTACGGCATATATGAATATGAAAAAGATTTACTATTGTTTGCGAAGGATTTTGAGAAGGAATGGAAATATTGCTGGCTAAGAACACAGACAGATGTGACAACCAGTGGCAACAGTCAGTGATGGCTGGAGTGGGGGTCGTGCAATAGAACAACCTGCTTAAAAATACTTCTTCAAATAAATATATAGTAAGTAAATACTGTTCTTTCTACGCAACCAGCTTTAGGACATGTCCCTGGCTTCCCCTTCCAAAGAGATCACTGCTCCTTAACTCCTCCAGCAGAGAATTCTGGTACAAATAGTGGTGTTGACTTATATGATTTGACTTGGGAGAGGGTAGAAAGGAGACTCTTATCCCTACATCCCTCAGCTAGCAGTCTACTGTGTTACTTGAAGAATTCTTCTTCTTCTTCTTCTTCTTCTTCTTCTTCTTCTTCTTCTTCTTCTTCTTATTATTATTATTATTATTATTATTATTATTATTATTGCATTTGTATCCTTGAAAAATGCTTTGAAAGCTGTTCCCTTCTTTCAGGCCACTTGCTTCCTCCATGTGAAGTAGAGGAGCAGGTAAGATCACCGGTCTCTCAACTTTTTTTAAAAAAATTATATTATTCTATTAGTGAAACAAATCTTTAAGCTTTTACTTTCTAACATATATTTATGATGTCACTTGCACACATATATGCACTATATATATATGTATATATATGATTTATACTATTGTGAATACAATCATTCAATAATAAGCTCATTTCACTCTTAAGTTTTACACTAAAAATATGTAAACATATAAAACCTAATGTATTTTTTCCTCAACTGCATGAGTCAAGATTTCTGTGTACCCTACTTTGGAAACTACTGGATTAGATGATCTCCACAAGATCTATTATTCTAGGTTACCTGTTCAGCTTTATAAATCATAGAAAGAATGTATTGTTGAAAATCTTATTGGCATGGGCACATTATGATAGAGGGGACAGAAGAACCTGTAAAAACTAGGCCAGGAAAGTTGAGTTGAGAGTCCTGAACCATGTAATGTGGGGAAACTGGGAACTCAATACATTGGGAAGAAGAAGTATAGATGAAAGCAGATGATGATAACCATAGTAATCATAATAAAAATAACAATAACAACTATACTGTAGAATACTCTGGAGGTTTACCTACTCAGCAGTTGTATTAATCAGGATTCTCTAGAGCAGCAGAACTAGTTGGATAGATATAAACAGATGACAGGTAGATAGAGAAAATGATAGATCATGTGATGATGGGAGCTAGGAAGTCCAAAATCTTCAGTGTGGGCTGGCAGCTGGGAGACTCAGGAAACCCAATGGTGTGAATAAAGACCTATGGTGCAGATAAAGACTGAAGGTAGTCTGCTAGAGGATTCCTTCTTTTTCTGGGAGGTCTGTCTTTTTATTTTATTTAGTTCTTCAACTAAGGCCCACCTACAATATGGAGAACTATCCTCTTACTCAAGGTTCACTAATATAAATATTAATTTCATCCAAAAATTCTTTCCTAGTTGACACAAAAAATTAACCACCATGGCAGTATAAGCCATTCAGTGTATTTCATCTACCTGATTTTAGAGATGGATACTTGACCCAATCAAAACCAATTAGGGCCAAGAAAGATTATCTGTGTGACTTAATATGTTTCCAGGGAAAAGACTATCTTGCAAACATCAGGGAAGAGATTTCTTGGAATCTAGAAGACATTAAGAAAGCAAAGCAGAGTGATAGAGAAAGATCCCAATTTTATTTTTCTAAAACTTGATCTAAACCCTTATAGAAACTAGTATACCTGTGGACTAACCAATTATGTGAGTTAATAGATCATGTCTAGTTGAATTTGGGTTGGGTATTTTTATAAGTGTAACTTTAAAAGTTATATCAAAGCCCGGCTGGCAAGGCTCAGTGGTTGAGTGTCGAACCAGGAGGTCATGGTTCAATTCCCCGTCAGGGCACATGCGGGGTGTTGCAGGCTCGACCCCCAGTGTGGTGTGTGCAAGAGGCAGTCAATGTTGCCTCATCACTGATGTTTCTATCTCTTTTTCCCTCTCCCTTCCTCTCTGAAATCAATAAAATATTTTTTTAAAAAGTTATATCAAGTATTTAGAGAGAAGTTAGATAGTGAAGGAGCCCAAACATTTTTAGATCAACCTCAGGTTGCAGGCAACTACCGTGCTCTTTCATAACAAGACCAGGGCAACTGACTATTAGACAGACCCAGGATAGCACTGCAGGCATTTTCATGTTTTTCTAGGTATCGAGAAAAGCTTGGCTGACTTTTTCTGCCAATGAGCTACTGCCTACTTCATGGCTTCCCCTAAAGCTCACTTAATGGCTAACAAATAAAAAAGAAAGATGTGGCCATCTACCAATTAAACCCAAACCAGAAATTTTTGAAGGATTTGTGACTAAAATTATGTTCATAAATCCTATAAAATAATTCATCTTAACTCCAGTGGTAAACATCTTACAAGAATCAGGGGATACAATTCTCTTTCTTTCTTCCTTTCTTCCTTTCTTTCTTTCTTTCTCTCTTTCTTTCTTTCTTTCTTTCTTTCTTTCTTTCTTTCTTTCTTTCTTTCTTTCTTTCTTTCTTTCTTTCTTTCTTTCTTCCTTCCTTCCTTCCTTCCTTCCTTCCTTCCTTCCTTCCTTCCTTCCTTCCTTCCTTCCTTCCTTCCTCTTCCTTCCTTCCTTCCTTCCTTCCTTCCTTCCTTCCTTCCTTCCTTCCTTCCTTCCTTCCTTCCTTCCTTCCTTCCTTCACCAATCCAGATCAATCTTTCTATATTTCTGTCTATTCTTTTACTCACATTGTCCCCCTCCTGTCTATCCAAAGGTACCAAGATGTGCTGTCTTCTTCAAAAGCATTTTTTCTGTTTATTTTAACCCATGTTGATTTTTCCTTTCTAAATCATTGAAGCTTATATTGCCTGTTCTACTCATTTGAGCACTTAGTCATTTGTTGTCTTACATCATTACCTGTAGACTTGTGTGCATGAAAGTAAAAGAGAGAGAGAGAGACGCATCACTCTAATTATTTCTTAGAAGACCAAGATAGGATGTACTCAAACATTTTCCCTATGGGTTGAGTAAGAAAGAGTAAACAGAATGGAGCGGGGGAGGGGAGGGGAATCTAGATGTGCTGCTCAGGCTGGGGGTGGTAAATTCAGAGATAGGCATATGGAGGCTAGAATGCTTTCAACTGCAAAATCAGTCTAGAGACAGAAAGATGTAAGTACCTTCAGGTTCAAACAAATCCTTGCTGTCTGTCAAAGGAGGAGTGATATTCTAATGGGAACATAGTCAAATAACAGGCCAGGCATTGAGGATGAGCCTTTGGAAGAAAGCAGCCACTGGGTGACAGAGATCTCTGGAAGGGAAATCTTCCCTGAGGTCTGGAAAGAAAGCTGGATTTTAGACATTGAAGACTAGAGTGTAAACAGAGGGTAGGAACTCTAGGGTTCAAATTTGATGTATTTGACAATTGGGAATTAGGTTAGAGAAACATGATACTCTAAAATAATCACAAACAAGAATTAGGACAGTGTGATATAATAGCCAGAACCTAGACTTAAAAAGTGTAGGTTCTAGTTACTAGCTGAGTGATCTTGGACAGTTATTATAGCCTTTCTGTTCCTCAATTTCCTTTTTGGTAAAATGAGAATGATGGACTAGATGAACCCCAAGGTTTCATGGGGGGTAATTCATGGATTTCCTAATGAAGGAACTATATGTTTGCACTCACTAATCACTAAAGATTTTAGACTATCTGAGGAACTTAGACTTTGCTATAAATTATTTTAAATATTGAAGTTGTGTGTTAGATTTCATTTGAAAACAATTCCACTAAAATTAGTTTGTAAACAACTTGAACTGATGCTACTAGACTTTGTTTTTATTATATGAACATGAGAACTAAGATTATTTATCTTTCCAGCAAATAACCATAGATGGCAAGTGATTTGTGTTTTTTTCATACCACTTGACAGCATTTTGTGAAAAAAAGAAAGGCCTAAAGTACCTTTGACAAAGGAAGCAATCAAATATTTAGATTTCTGATAAAAATATATTATTTTATTTTAAATTAAACAGTAAAACATATTATGATGCACATTTTCAAAAGCAGAGATAAGTATAAGGAAGAAAATGGAAATTGTATGGATGCCTTTAAACCAGAGACAACAAAATCATTTTGTATCTCTCCTTCTAGTCCGTGTGTGTGTGTGTGTGTGTGTGTGTGAGCATGTGCATGTGCACATTGTTTTTCAACAAACTCAGGACCCTATATTTATATCGTATACTATATATTTAAAAGTGAATACAGATAGTTTAGTAGGAGTGTCAAAATATTACAAAAATAATAAAATTACAAGATTATGCATACATGTCATAAAGAAAGTAAATAGTACAAAAGTTCAGAGATAATGAAATAACTTTTAACTGAGTTTCAGAATTAAGGAAAAACAGGAGGTAGGTTAGGCTGTATGGGTTTTAGGGAGACTGATGTGAGAAGATAATTTCAGATAAAACAACAGGGGTGAGGTGTAGCTATGGAAACAGGTGGAATGTGTGTCAATTAACCAATTCCAGAGTAAACTACACCTTTGGACTCTCCCTCTCACCTTCTACTTTCTCTGCCTGGCCTAGAATTTCCTATACAGTTAAAATATCAATAATTTGTATACTTATTTGTCATTAAAATATTTTGGCATTTTAAAGCCATTGATGAAAAAGATTATAGGGGATGGAAGCTTCCTAGTGTTGACAGACAGCATCCTGTCACTGTCAATGTCAATGTAGAGCAAACTATTTTCAGATCTCATGTGAAGCAAGAAGCAGTTCTTTTAATCATAATAGGGAGTTTACACTCCACCCCTATCTTTACTATCCCCTGTGAGTAAGAGAATTGAAAGTCATTGATCTTACAAAGAGATGGCAGACTTGGAGAGCATCATCATTCATAGCCAGTCAGTACTTAAAGATCATATTAAAAAAAAATAAAACAACCTTCCCACTGAGTTCATAGATGGACTTCCATCTATGTAGATTGCACTATGAGCAATTGTCCAAGTAAAGATTGAAACTTCACAATAAGGATTCTAAAACAAGATGTAGCATAGATTTGCTGAACAAAACTAGAATAGAACATATAGGTGAAAAATCCATCTAAATCAAGTCATTCCCAATTATTGAGTTATTGCATTTAATCATTGCCAGTTTCTTCCCAAGGAGGAACTGGAACTGTGATCAGAGCCCGCTGGATGTTCATTGTTTATGAGTTGTTCAACCAAGACATGGCTGTGCTCAAGGGGCCCCTACATCCTTAGCCTGTTGGTAGGAGCCCAACTCAAAACCTCTCATAAGATCCTGAAGGAAAATTAACTCCCTAAGACTTTAGAAAGAGCTGGATACTCTACTGAAGACTGTATGGGAAAGGAGAAGGATGGTCACAATACACGCTATCCCTGAAATCTTGTTAAAAATCTTCACTTAACTATGTGTCTTCTTCTGAAGTGCCTCTTCTTCACCAGCCTGCTAATCTCTTTCTCAGCCCTTCCCTTGACTGCTCCTGGTGACCTAATGGTCTGGTTTTTGCTCTAAGAACCCTCTCCTCCTTTTATCTCTCTTTTATTTACTGGAGTGCTATTTAAACTCTCTTTTTTAGTTGCCTACTTCTTTTGAGGGTGTCAGGAAATAGTAAATTCCACATTTTACAAGTTTACAAAAATATACTAAGATTTATTGTTTTTTTCCAAAATGTTTGCTTAATTATTTCCAACAAATCTTTCAAACTCTTCAAAGAGAGAAGCTTGAGTTAATAACATAAGTGCTCCTTTGGGTAACAGTGCCAACCCAGAAGTTGTCCAAAGCAGGCAGGAAGACTCATTCAATTTCCCATGTACTTCACTTTTACTACAAGATTATGATCCGATAGTTGAGATTGGAAATATATACTGGTTGAAATCATTAAGTTTCTTAAATTCGACTACAAGTTGCAAGTAGAAGAGTGGCTTGATCAGAGCTGTGCTTCAGGAAGTCCAAATAGGCCGTGCTGTACTGGTGGGAAGAGAGACTACAACAAATTTGTGGTAATATTCCTGTGGTCACCTGGAAGGTATTCATTGAAGAGAACCTGAGATAATTCTCCAAATTCTAATGCAGCTGGATGAGGCATTTCTGTTTTTCTTGACAATTTATTTCTCATTTGGTTTTCCACCTAGAATGGGAGTACTTTATGAAGTAGATATGAGTAGTTTGATCAATGGAAATGCTTAAAAACTATGATTGTAGTAGTGTATGCTTGAAAAGTCAACATTAGAGAGAGAAAGGGAGAGGGAGAAAGAGAGAAACATCGATGTGAGAGGGAAACATCAACTGGCTGCCTAATCCTGGGCCCCTACTGGGGATTGAGCCTGCAACCTGGGCATGTGCTGTGACCTGGAATTGTATTGGTAACCTTTCAGTGCACCAAATGACGCCCAACCAACTGACGCACACCGGCCAGGGCAGAACTCTCTTTTTTAATTTATTAAGTTGGAATTCTGATTTATAAATCATCAATAATAAATATATTAGTATGAATTCATTTTTGAGAGCCTAAACACTTTCCTGGGCCAAAAAAATATTGAAAATATTTTAATATTAAATTAAATATTTAAATATAAAATATTTAAGACAGGTATCTGTGAGCATGGTCAGCCATGCTTCTCTCTCCCCCACTTTATTGTTTCATTGCCATGTGGCCTTTCAAGGACATTTAATCTCTATTCTTCTGTTTCCTAATATACACAGGGAAGATAATATTTGTCCAAAAGTTAAGAATCAAATTATCGGGAGAAACTAAGATGGCGGCATAGATAAACACCGGGAAATTGCCGCCTCCCACAACAATTGAAAAATACCGCAAAGGACAGAGCGGACATCATCCAGAACAACAGGAAGGCTGGCTGAGTGTAAATTCTACAACTAGAAGGAAAGAAAAGCACGCTGAGAGCCAGAGGAGCTGCGGAGGTGAAGTGCAGAGGTACGGCGGCTCGCGTGCACGCGCGCAGAAAGCGGGTGGCACCTGAGGACGAGGCTGTCTTTTGAATCACAAGCTCCCGACTGCTCTGAACTCCGGTTCCGGGAAGTCTCTGGGGACCCAGGACTCATACGGAGAGAAGCTGGACGGTCAGGCAGCGGGCGAACTTGAGGGCGGCTTTCCCTCAGAAGTGCTTGCAGTAATTATCGGGTCACTGAGACGCAGGACTCCTTAGGGCTGGGTGGAGAATCAGCCATAGCGGCTTGCTCCGCCCTTTGATTCCCTGAGACCCCGCCCCACCCAGGCTGCCGCAGAGGCTTTTGCATGTGAATGTACCTAACTGCAACCGAGCCAGGCAGACCCGGAACTTCCAAGAGAAGGCCCAAGGCCCTGCAGCAGTTTGCATTGCTTCACAGCTGAGCCTCTTCATGGCTCCTGCTGTGTGGCCTCAGGCAGAGGCTGAATTAGCACCTCCTTAGATCCAGGAGCCACTGCACCCAGTGGTCAGAGGGGGACCATCCAGATCGCAACTCCTCAGATCCATAAGGGACACACTCAGGGAGCAGACTCAGTGAGCACCAAAGCCCCACTGAAGCAAGTCTTGCCCCAGAAGGGTGTCTTCAGCACAGAAGTTCTCCCACTCCAGACACAGCTGATTCTCACAGCCAATTGGCCTGGAGGTCAATTCCTCCCAGTGATCCTACAACAACCAAGGCACCAAGAGTGCACCAAGAGTGTCCACCTCAGGTAACTGGGGAGGCTGAGCCACTGGGCCCTACAGGACACCTGGTGCACAGGGCCACTCTATCAACACAGGGAAGCAGCCAAAATGCGGAGACAAAGAAACAGGTCACAAATGGCAGAAACGGAGGAAAGCAAACGACTGGATATAGAGTTCAAGGCCACGTTTATAAGGTTTTCCAAGAACTTTATGGAAACCACTGATAAATTTAATGAGTCCCTCAATAAGTATAGTGAGACCATGGAGGACATGAAAAAGGACCAACTAGAAATTAAGCATACACTGACTGAAATAAAGAATAATTTACAGAGATCCAACAGCAGACAAGAAGATCCCAAGAATCAAGTCAAAGTTTTGAAATACAAAGAAACAAAAAATACCCAACCGAAAAAGAAAAAAGAAAAAAGATTCCAAAAATATGAAGATAGTGTAAGGAACCTCTGGGACAACTTCAAGCGTACCAACATCAGAATTATAGGGGTACCAGAAGGAGAGAGAGGGCAAGATATTGAAAACCTTTTTGAAGAAATAATGACAGAAAAATTTCCCCTACCTGGTGAAAGAAATGGACTTACAAGTCCAGGAAGCGCAGAGAACCCCAAACAAAAGGAATCCAAAGAGGACAACACCAGGACACATCATAATTAAAATGCCAAGAGCAAAAGACAAAGAGAGAATCTTAAAAGCAGCAAGAGAAAGACAGTTACCTACAAGGGAGTACCCATACGACTGTCAGCTGATTTCTCAACAGAAACCATGCAGGCCAGAAGAGAGTGGCAAGAAATATTCAAAGTGATGAATAGCAAGAACTACAACCAAGATTACTTTATCCAGCAAAGCTATCATTCAGAATAGAAGGTCAGATAAAGAGCTTCACGGATAAGAAAAAGCTAAAGGAGTTCATCACCACCAAACCAGCATTATATGAAATGCTGAAACGTATTCTTTAAGAAGAGGAAGAAGAAAAAGGAACTCTTACCATTTGCCACAGCATGGATGGAACTGGAGAGCGGATAAATACCACAGGATCTCACTCATTTGTGGAATATAATGAACAACAGAAACTGATGAACAAGGGCTGATCCAGAGACGGAGAGGCATTGATTGGACTGTCGGGCCTTGGAGGGAAGGTAGGGGAGGGGAGGAGTAAGGGGGAAAGATCAACCAAAGGACTTATATGCAAGCATATAGGCCTAACCAATGGACACGGACAACGGGGGGGTGAGGGCATGAGCGGGGGGTGGGGGGGTAGAGGGTAACGTGGGGACAAGGACACATATGTAATATCTTAATCAATAAAAAATATATTAAAAAAAGAATCAAATTATCAGTAGGAAAAAAAAAACAATTTTAAAAAAAGTGAAGTGCTACAAAATATTAAAGGGATAAAAGGTCAACTTTGTAAACAGAAATTGTTTGGCCCTGTGTTCCTGATGGGCCATACCTGGCTGTGCTGAAGGGTAAGATACATTTAATTTATATAAAATGTATTAATGTTTGCTAAAATGTGTTCCATCCTTCAGCTTTGCATTAAAATGTTGAGAAACATTTATACAAGTTTTATATTACTTCTAGGATAAAATTTTTAGATAATATAAATTGTTAACTCCATAACAGTTATATGGAATGATTGGAAAGATGTCCAACTCAGATGAGCAAAATCAGATGTTCTCAGTTTGGGTTAAGTTTTTCTCTGCGCACCATCAATACAAGCCTTCTTAATACAATTTAATAATCTCAGTGGCCGAGTCTCCCTTTTTTAGCATTAATGCCATACATCAGCCTTGCTTGAAAATTTGTACTGTTGCTCCCACTGATATATCTGTTCTAGAAAGAAACAGGCTTTCATTTCCAGGACTGTCAAATCAAGAGCTTTCACAAGAATTCAAAGATTCACTCTATTATTGCACATCATAGACCTCATGCCTGTAGCTTGAAAATAGAAGTCTTTGGTGTAGGCATGTGCTTGCTTGACAGTTCTGTTCTAAATGCTGAAGCCGGTGGTACTGTAAAGTGCCAGAGCTTAGTCATGCAAAATAATTCTTGTTCACGGTTCCTTAGCTAAAGTCAATAGCTCCGTGTAAAACACAACATAATGCAGAGATCTAAAGTTACTAAATCGAGACTGAGAAAAGGAAGAATTTTAAAGCGGTTTGGCAGAAAAGAATAGCTTCTACAAGATCTGCCAAGATTTCTCTCAGCACATGGGAGGCTCCACTATTTCCAAAAGGGGATTGTGATAGAAACGCTGGTAACTTTTATCAGTACATCCTGGTCATTGTTGTCAGTGAGCTTATCTGATGTCAAAAAAAGCAATTATGGAGATATTAACAAATGGTGCATGTTGCTTGTTTTCTACACTTGAAATAATAGGTTCAGGTTTGCTTCTGTGAATTCATTGTTTTAAAGTCTCCAATATATCACCTACACTGAGTGGGTTGATTACCTAATCTTGGGCCCCTACTGGGGATTGAGCCCACAACCTGGGCATGTGCCATGACCTGGAATTGAATTGGCAACCTTTCAGTGCACCAGATGACGGTAAGTTAACCAGAGTTTGAAACTAAATATTTGTGAAAAGTGTCAGGATGCCTCCTTGGACTGTAGGGTCCATGAATCAGTGTAGTGGTGTATGATGAAAAAGTCAACATTAATCTCACAAATGAAGAATTACGTCTCCACATTGCCTGAAACATTTGCCAGAGACCCTTGGCAAGATTAGGGATTGTTGCTTGACTGCTTGAAATGAAAGGGATGATGCCCTTCTTAACCCTGGAAAGCAATTGTATTTGGGAATATCCCTCTTCTGGGAAAAACAATCTTTCACTTCCTTAGAAGAGGGAGAAACACAGAAACACATTAGGATTTATCAGATCCTCAGTAAATGTATTTACATACATTTGCCCTTTAATACTTCCCATGCAATAGTAAGATGGAGTGGATAAAGGTGAATACGCCACTATTTTAGGCATAGCTCATTGCCAACTTCCACAGTTATTGAATTTTTAAGAATGCATTTGTTATTAGGGTAGAATTTGCATACAGTGAAGTACACAGATTTTAAGTGCAGAGTTCAATGAGTTTTGACAAATGTATACAGTGCTTATGTGTAACTAATATCCTGAACATTTCCATCCACTCCAAAAAGTTTTTTAATGCTCTTTTGTAGCCAATCGTTACCCATTTCACTAGAAATAACTATCTTTCTCACTTTTATTATCATGGTTTTACTTGTTTTTGAACTTTTTACAAATGAAATCATGCAGAATGTACTCGTAGTCTTTTACTTAATATTATTGACACTTGATCATATTATTGTGTGTATCAGTAGTTTATTATTTTTTATTGTGATGTAGTTAACATTCATATACGAATATACCACAATTTATTTTTCCATTTTTCTGCTGATGGACATTTACATTTTCCAAGTTTTTGGTAATTATGAATAAAGCTGCAAAGAAATTCTTAAACTATCCTTTTTATTTCTCTATGTCCTCATGTCTCTTGAGTGATACCCTGCAGTGCAATTGCTGGATGATAACCTAGGTCTATGTTTACATTTATAAGAAACTAGGAGACAACTTACCTAGGATGTGTGTTCCATTTTATACTCTCACAGGTAACACATGAGATTCCCATTTGTTTCACAGACTCATCAATATCTGATCCTGTCTCAGTTTTTATTCTTGCAATACGAATGTTTGAGTAAAAGTATCTTTTTGTGGTTTTGTATTGCATTATATCTGAAAACTAAAGATGTTGAACACCTTTGTATATGCTTCTCAGCCATTAATATATCTTCTTTTGTGAAGTGTCTGTTCAAATCTTTTGTATATTTTTCTATTTTAACTGTAATTTTTGTCTCAATTATTGTTATAGGTGTTCTCTTTTTTTTAATATATTTTATTAATTTTTTACAGAGAGGAAGGGAGAGAGATAGAGAGTTAGAAACATCGATGAGAGAAAAACATCGATCAGCTGCCTCCTGCACATCTCCTACTGGGGATATGCCCGCAACCCAGGTACATGCCCTTGACCGGAATTGAACCTGGGACCTTTCAGTCCGCAGGCCGACGCTCTATCCACTGAGCCAAACCGGTTTCAGCAGGTGTTCTTGTTATATTTTGCATATAAGTTCTTTGTCAGATAAATGTATTGAGAATATTTTCTCCCATTCAGTGACTTGCTTATTCATTTTCTTTTTTTTAATAATATATTTTTTATTGATTAAGATATTACATATGTGTCCTTGTCCCCATGTTACCCTCTACCCCCTCCACTCATGCCCTCACCCCCCCCCCCCCCCGTTGTCCGTGTCCATTGGTTAGGCCTATATGCCTGCATGTAAGTCCTTTGGTTGATCTTTTCCCCTTACCCCCACCCTCCCCTACCCTCCCTCCAAAGCCCGACAGTCCAATCAATGCCTCTCCGTCTCTGGATCAGTCCTTGTTCATCAGTTTCTGTTGTTCATTATATTCCACAAATGAGTGAGATCCTGTGGTATTTATCCGCTCTCCAGTTCCATCCATGCTGTGGCAAATGGTAAGAGTTCCTTTTTCTTCTTCCTCTTCTTAAAGAATATGTTTCAGCATTTCATATAATGCTGGTTTCGTGGTGATGAACTCCTTTAGCTTTTTCTTATCCGTGAAGCTCTTTATCTGATCTTCTATTCTGAATGATAGCTTTGCTGGATAAAGTAATCTTGGTTATAGTTCTTGCTATTCATCACTTTGAATATTTCTTGCCACTCTCTTCTGGCCTGCATGGTTTCTGTTGAGAAATCAGCTGACAGTCGTATGGGTACTCCCTTGTAGGTAACTGTCTTTCTCTTGCTGCTTTTAAGATTCTCTCTTTGTCTTTTGCTCTTGGCATTTTAATTATGATGTGTCCTGGTGTGGTCCTCTTTGGATTCCTTTTGTTTGGGGTTCTCTGCGCTTCCTGGACTTGTAAGTCTATTTCTTTCACCAGGTAGGGGAAGTTTTCTGTCATTATTTCTTCAAATAGGTTTTCAATATCTTGCCCTCTCTCTTCTTCTGGTGCCCCTATAATTCTGATGCTGGTAAGCTTGAAGTTGTCCCAGAGGCTCCTTACACTATCTTCATATTTTTGGAATCTCTTTTCTTTTTTCTTTTTCGGTTGGGTATTTTTTGTTTCTTTGTATTTCAAATCTTTGACTTGATTCTTGGGATCCTCTTGTCTGCTGTTGGATCTCTGTAAATTATTCTTTATTTCAGTCAGTGTATGCTTAATTTCTAGTTGGTCCTTTTTCATGTCCTCCATGGTCTCACTATACTTATTGAGGGACTCATTAAATTTATCGGCGGTTTCCATAAAGCTCTTGAAAAACCTTATAAACGTGGCCTTGAACTCTATATCCAGTCGTTTGCTTTCCTCCGTTTCTGCCATTTGTGACCTGTTTCTTTGTCTCCGCATTTTGGCTGCTTCCCTGTGTTGATAGAGTGGCTTTGTGTGCTAGGTGTCCTGTAGGGCCCAGTGGCTCAGCCTCCCCAGTTACCTGAGGTGGACACTCTTGGTGCACCCCCTTGTGGGCTTTGTGCACAGTCTTGTTGTAGCTATGCCTTGGTTGTTGTAGGATCACTGGGAGGAATTGACCTCCAGGCCAGTTGGCAGTGAGAATTAGCTGTGTCTGCAGTGGGAGAACTTCTGTGCTGGAGACACCCTTCTGGGGCAAGACTTGCTTCAGTGGGGCTTTGGTGCTCACTGAGTCTGCACCCTGAGTGTGTCCCTTATGGATCTGAGGAGTTGTGATCTGGATGGTCCCTCTCTGACCACTGGGTACAGTGGCTCTTGGATCTAAGGGGGTGCTAATTTAGCCTCTGCCTGAGGTTACACAGCAGGAACTACGAAGAGAACTGCAGATTCCCCTTCCTTTTTTTGGAGTTTGGAAGTGCCCTGATGCTGCTCAGCTGTGTAGCAATGCAAGCTGCTGTGGGGCCTTGGGCCTTCTCTTGGAAGCTCTAGGTCTATCTGGCCTGGCTGCAGTTAGGTAATTACAGGTTGCAAATGGCCGGGGCATTCATATGCAAAAGTGTCTGCCGCAGCCTGGGCAGGGCGGGGTCTCAAGGAATCAAAGGGCGGAGCAAGCAGATATGGCGGAGCCTCAGCCCCGCCCTAAGGAGTCGAGAGTCCCAGTGTCCCGGCAATGGCTGCAAGCACCTCTGAGGGAAAGCCGCCCTCAAGATCGCCCGCTGCCAGACAGACCAGTTTCTCCCTGTATGAGTTCTGGGTCCCCAGAGACTTCCCGGAACCGGATTTCAGAGCCATCGGGAGCTTGTGTCTCCCTCGGGATTCAAAAAGACAGCCGCGTCCTCAGGTGCCAGACCCTTTCTGCGCGCGCGGGCCCCCCGTACCTCTGCACTCCACCTCTGCAGCTCCTCTGGCTCTCAGTGTGCTTTTCTTTCCTTCTAGTTGTAGAATTTACACTCAGCCAGCTTTCCTGAAGTTCTGGATGATGTCCGTTTTGTGTTTTTGATGTGATTTTCAATTGTTGTGGGAGGCAGGAATTTCCCGGTGTTTATCTATGCTGCCATCTTAGTTTCTCCTCATTTTCTTAATCATTTCTTTTTTTTCTCTCTTTCTTGTTTAAAATCTTTACTATTGAAAGTATTACATATGTCCCTCTTTCCCCCCCATTGATCTATTCTAGCCCACCCCTGCCCCCCACCCTATGCCTTCACCACCTTATTGTCTATGTCCATGGGTTATGCATATATGCATACAAGTTCTTTGGTTGATCTCTTCCCACTCACCCACCCTTTTCCACCTTCCCTCTGAGATTTGCCAGTCTGTTCCATGCTTCTGTGTCACTGGATCTATTTTGTTTATCAGTGTATTTTTTTCACTAGAGGCCCAGGGCACAAAATTTGTGCACTGGTAGGGTTCCTAGTGGCTGCCAGCTGCCAGTGGGACCTCCCTCCCTTTCCCCAGCTGGCTCCGCCCCCTGGTCGAAATCTCAGACATCTCCCAGTGGAGGAGATAATTTGCATGCTATGCTTTTATTATATAAGATTATATTCCACGTATGAGTGAAATCATGTGATACTTGTCTTTCTCTGACTGGCTTATTTTACTTAGCATAATACTCTCCAGGTCCATCCATGTTGTTGCAAATGGTGAGTTCTTTCTTTTTTACAGCTGCATAGTATTCCATTATCTAAATGTACCACAGCTTTTTTATCCACTAATCTACTGATGAGCACTTGGGCTGTTTCCAAATCTTAGCTATTGTTAATTGTGTAGATGAATATAGGGGCACATATATATTCTTTCTGACTGGTGTTTCTGGTTTCTTATGATATATTCCTAGAAGTGGGGTCACTGGTTCCAATAAGAGTTCCATTTTTAATTTTTTGAGGAAACCCCGTACTGTTTTTCACAGTGGCTGCACCAGTCTGCATTCCCACCAGCAGTGTAATAGGGTTCGCTTTTCTCCACATCCTCACCAACACTTGTCATTTTTGATTTGTTGATGATAGCCATTCTGATAGGTGTGAGGTGATACCTCATTGTTGTTTCAATTTGCATCTCTCAGATGATTAGTGACTTTGAGCATATTTTATGTCTTTTGACCTTTTGTATGTCCACTTTGGAGAAGTGTCTATTTAGGTCTTTTGCCCATTTTTTAATTGGATTGTCTTCCTTTTGTTAAGTTGTATGAGTTCCCTAAATATTTTGTAAATTAACCCCTTATTGGATGCATCATTGGCAAATATGTTCTCCCATAGAGTAGGCTCTCTTTCATTTTGTAGATGAAAGAGAGCCTACTCTTTCTTTTGCTGTGCAGAAGCTTTTTATTTTGCTGTGCAGAAGCTTTTTATTTTGATGTAGTCCCATTTGTTTATTTTCTCCTTAGTTTCCTTTGCCCTAGGAGATGTATCAGTAAACGTATTGCTATGAGAACTATCTGAGATTTTGCTGCCTATGGTTTTATCTAAGATTTTTATGATTTCATGATTTACATTTAAATCTTTTATCCATTTTGAGTTTATTCTTGTATATGGTGGGAATTGGTGGTCTAGTTTCCTTTTTTCTTTTTGCATATACCTGTCCAATTTTCCCAACACCATTTACTGAAGAGACTGTCTTGACTCTATTGTATGCTCTTGCCTCCTTTGTCAAATATTAATTGAGCATACTGGCTTGGGTTGATTTCTGGATTCTCTGTTCTGTTCTATTGATCTATATGCTTGTTGTTGTGCCAGTATCAGGCTGTTTTGAGTACAGTGGCTTTGTAGTATAACTTGATATCTGGAATTGTGACCCCTCCAACTTTGTTCTTCTTTCTCAAGATAGTGGTGGCTATTCAGGGTCTTTTTTGGTTCCATATAAATTTTTGGAATGTTTGATCTAGATCTGTTAAATATTCCATTGGTATTTTAATAGGGATTGCGTTGAATCTATAGATTGCTTTGGGTAGTATGGACATTTTAATGACATTGATTCTACCAATCCATGAACACAGTATATTCATCCACTTGTTTATAGCTTTCTTTATCTGTTTTTTCAACAACCTGTAGTTTTCTTAGTATAGTCTTTTACCTCTTTGGTTAAGTTTATTCCTAAGTATAAGATTTTATTTTTTTCTGAGGTCCAATTTATCATTTTTTTATAGATGATTTTTGTATCTGGTGAAAGAAATATCTGCCTACCTCAATGTCATGAAGGTATTTTCTTCCAGAAGTTTATAATGTTAGCTTTTAGGTCTATGGTCCATCTTGAATTAATTTTAGTGTATGGTGTGAGCTAGGGTTTGAAGTATTTTTCCACATGGCTATCCAGTTGTTGAAAACTTACTTTCCTTTCTCCATTGAACTGCTTTGGTACCTTAGCTGAAAATCAATTGACCAATTGGTGTGATTCTGTGTCTGGTTCCTAATCTATTCTTTTGACTTACACCATATTCTTTGGATTAGCTCCATGAGTTTTATAATATTTTTTTTCTAGCTTTGTCCTCTCAATGTGGCTACTTTTTTGTCCTGCAGATATGTATTAGGTTCAGAGTTTATTTTTTCCATTCTTTTTTCCCCCTAAATATATATATATTATTGACTTCAGAGAGGAAGGGAGAGGGAAAGAAAGATAGAAACATCAATGATGAGAGAGAATCACTGATTGACTGTCTTCTGCATGGCCCTTACTAGGGATCTAGCCCGCAACCTGGCCATGTGCCCTTGACCAGAATTGAACCTGGGACCTTCAGTCTGCAGGCTGTATACTGAGCCAAATCAGCTAGGTCCAGAGTTTATTTCTAAAGTTAGTACAACTTCCAAATTATTCTGGATCTCAGAGTATTTACCTCTAAAATAAGAGAAATAAGAACCCCCTTATAGGGTTGTTGGGGGAGATGAACAATCTACTATACCTTTAACATAGATTATAATTCTAAAACAATAACTGTATGTTTAGAAAGTTACATATTTTTATTTTACTTTATGTCTTCCTTAATCTTAAAACATGTTTCTGAAATCTTGAAGGAGGGTATGCACCCTTCATTTCAGATTGTGGGGACACCTATTCTGTGTATTTCAGGGAAATAAAGGTCTAAGATAATTAAAGGGATCATTGTTGTAGTGCCTGAGGCCTTTCTACTTACTGGAAACCTAGTCTAGTGATGATGGTACTCCTTTTTGATATTTCTCTTTTGTCTAGTTTTGAAAAGGCAAGAACTACTAGATTTCTAATGCTTTATTCTTCCAGACCTTTCGGATTTGATCTCCTTTTTCTTTGTTGTGGCAGCTACTCTTTGCTGAATGAATGACCTTTGCTATCCCCAGCCCAAATCAATGCCCGTTTAGATGGTTTAATATTTACCAGGGAATTATTTGTCCCAAAGCTTGGATCCAGTGTCCCTGATAGATTTCCATATAGGCTTGAAATGGTGGTGAGGAAAAGGATTCAAAGTCTGAACCTTTCCTTTTATCCAAACTAAAGCAAGCCAAGTAATAACTCTTTCTCTTCTTCACTAATTAAAGAGCATATATCAAAGATGAATAGGAAGGGTAAATTCTTTTACAACCTTTTCCCTGTTATTGCCCTAGTTCATGCCTCAATTTTCACTCTCATTTTTAAATGGAAATCTTTTCTTCCTCAAATTTAGTGGCAACTGTTTACTCTTTTGACTCTGTGTTTACTCGATTGAAACTCTTTGAGCACAATTAATTGATTTTATTTATCTTGGTTTCAGATTTTATCATCAAGCCAAGCACCTGTATTTACTTCATAAATGGCTGTTGTAGTAAATTGACTACAGTCAAGTGCTAATATTATACCAAAGATAGTGTCAGATATATAACAGATAGGCAATCATTGTTCACTGATAGCAGGAACTCAGTATTTATTCATTGATTCATTAAGTCTGAATACATTTTATAAGTGAGCATCAGATGAGTCAGGTGCTCTTTTTCTTTTCAGAAGAATGTTAAAACTGCTCATCTGGAACCCTAGCTGGTTTGGCTCAGTGGATTGAGCATCGGCCTGCAGACTGAAGGGTCCTGGTTTTGATTTTGGTCAAGGGCACATGCCTAGGTTGCTGGCTGTATCCCCAGTAGGGGGTGGGCAGGAGGCAGCCGATCAATGATTTTCTCTCTTATCACTTATGTTTCTATCTCTCTCTTCTCCCTTCCTCTCTGAAATCAATAAAAATATATTTAAAACAAACAAACAAACAAACAAAACTCCTCATCTGGAACTTTGCAGAGCCAATTATTTGTTTTAGCTGCCTGTACCTTTTTTTTGTAAAGTTATCCACAACATTTGGGTCATATCACCTTACAATAAATGAATGAAAAGAGTCTTTTAATGCTTGTAGTACTAAACTCCTGTGGTGAGAATTCTGAACATACTTATCTCAAATCCTGCCCTATTCCAGTTAGTGTCACAGCCAGGTTCCCATGTCCTTTAACAAGATAGGAGAATAAATACTGTTTTCAAAAGATCCAGACATGAAAATGAAGTGCTAATGTCTTTTGATGCTAGATTTCCCATTATCTACGGATATGCTTATATAGAAATTGTTCTCAGGTCTGTGATTAATTCCTCTGTCCTAAAGCAAATTGCTAAATCTTATTTCCTTTTTCATTAATTTATTTTTTGGGGGGTAGAGCTTGGACTTGTCAATCAAATCCAAGACAGCTAGCTATGGGAGCACTCCTTAAAGTCTAAAGGAGGTAACATTAGGACTAAAAAGAAAAAGGTAACATACTACACATAGCAGGTGGTAAATGTGTGAGAAGTATTACAGGAGAGAAGTAACATAGATTGAAAGCATAAATCCTTAAATATTTTTAGATAAAACTTGGGAGCTAGATCCATAAACATTGTGGGGTGAGGAAGCTTGGAAATACCCTTAATGTAGATGCGGATGTTAGAATAGCTTTGCCTTCCTAATGCATTCCGCGAATGTCCCCCTAAAAGGCATACTAAACTGATTGTGTAATGAACTGAACTACCATAATCTCCACTTCCGCTTTGGATTCTGAACCTAAGGGGACTGAGTGAGGAGGCAAGTTGTCTGCGATCACAGATTTGGAACAGTATCCGTGAGCTTTACTAAACGTTTACATGTGTCCAAGCCAGCCTTTGCCTTGCCGGGGTGCAGGACAAGTGAAGTTCAAGGGAACATAATGTTATCAATGACTTCTAATTAGTATTCCCCTCCTTGAGATTTAAAGGTTCTCTAAAGCTTTTCATGTTTTCAAGACTCCACACTGCGATCTTTTTACAGTGTTTCCAGCTAAATGAAAGTTACCCGCCTTTGCCTTGCTTGCCCCTTCCCACTCAATCGCTAACGTCCCCGCCCCACGGAATAGGACAAATGGCCTTTCAAGAAGGAGAGCTGCTGGCTTCAGGCGCCAAATACAAGTGTTCAAAGAGGGGAACCAGTAGGCGGTGGTTACTCTGGGAAAGAAAAGTCAGGCGATTTAGGGGCGGGACTTGCCGAGGCTGGGAGTCTTGCTTAAAGCGCTGGAGAGCAAATTAATAGGAAATTAGCCAGAGTGGGCGTGGCGCCGGCGTCCGGTCCGCCCGCGCGCAGTGAAAGTCCCCCCAGTTCAGCCACCCGCCTGCCGGGACAGGTCTGCTGCCTCGCTCCTGCTGCGATCCACGGGACCCACGGTACGTGCGGGGAGCGGGTGCGGAGGGAGAGGCTGTGGAGAGGGTGGGGGGGCCGGAAGGGAAAGGTGGGTGGCGGCTGGAGGCTGGAGTCGTCTGCGCCAGCCTGCAACTTCTTTGCTCCTAATTAGCTGCTGACTCTGTGCTGTTCAACGGGTCCTTCTGAAAGGGAGGTGTGCTCCTGTACCCTTGCAGATAAAGTGTCCAGTTGTCAGACTCCAGGAAGGAAACTGGAGTCATCTTTTCATGTTTCAGTGGTGATTTTCCCCCTTTATTCTCATCCACTTTGAAAGCTCCCCCCCCCCCCAACCCCCAACTTGAACTTTGGGGGCATGAAAAGCACGTGCAAGTTGTAGTAATGCATATGAAGTCGCCGCAGTTTAAGCACCTTCTGTTCACCCCAAGGGTGTAAAGGCCCACAGCGGCTCTATTTCTTGGTCAAACTGGCCTTTGGACCTGCTGAGAGATAGGGCCTGTGCTCCCCGTTCACTCTGATAGGCAGAGAAATGTCAGCACGTTTAAAATGGTAGTAACAACAACCACAAAGTGCAGGAGGACCTGGGCTAGACCCTGTGATATTTTTATGGCTGGTTGACTGGAAGGCTAAGGCTGGAACTCCCAGCAGGCTCTCTCCACCCCCCAACCCGGAGGGGGAAGCCATGTGGCAGGAGTAACCGAGAAGCGGACCTTCTTTGGGAGTGAAGGCCTCAGAGATGATAGTTATCTCGGGACTAGGGGTGGGGGTGGGGGGTGAAGAGAAGAGTGACTTCCATTTTCCAGTTTCCTTTGAAATAGTTTGGTAGTCCCGGCACCACTGATGCTTTGTCCTGTTCCTGTCCCTGCTTTCTGTCGAGGGAGCGCCAAGTGGGCTGCAATCAAGCATTGTTTATGGTCAGAGGGAAACTTTCCCAGGCGTCCAGCTCGCAGCCTGGAGTTCTCAGGGCCCTGGCCTGCTGCGAATACCAAGCTAGACATTCCCTGCGGGCTAATGGCCTGGGAGATTGGGTTGTTTGGGGGCTTTGCTGTCCTTTGCTGTGTCCAAAAACAAAGGACTATTGCACGTTGACTATCTTGAGTCACTTTTTAAAATGGCAATTGGTCCACATTTGCATATTGCTCTCTGTGACAAACAAGTGCCACTTTTCTAAGGTTTTGCTTTTGGAGTGGAGCTTTTTAATCTCTGAGGTTGGAAAAGGGAGCCACCCCCGCTGAGAACACCCCACATTTCCCCCCACCTCCCAGCCACCAGCGATTTCCTCCCAGAACCTGGGCTCTGATTCTTAGGAGACCAAGTCTGCAGGCACCTCAATCCGTTCAGGAAATTCTAGAACTTATATAAACAGTAACAGAAGGGCCCTCAATTATCTTTTTGTCTTATCTCGTGGGTAGCCTTCTGTTGGTTTCAGAAAGTATAAAACTGCAGAGTCATGGCCCCGAGGATGTGTACCCAGATTTTTCCGCGTATTTCACAATATTGGCATAACAACAATATTGGCATAGAGAGGCGACCATGAATATAAGAACTTTGCTCTTTTTGGCTAAGAACCTGTAAAGATAAGCGGAATATTTTTCAGTTGAGAGATGAAGACTAAACTGCGATAGGGGTGGCATTTGACAGAAAAATTCTCCCTAAAGACCAGAGTAATCTTGAATTGTCAGCCTGAAAGTGTTTAACCAACCCCGAGTTAAACACTTGAGAAAACTGGGTTTCAGTGTGGGCTCCTCAATTGTGAATTTGGGTCAAATTGGTCCCTCTACCTCTCTGGGCCTCAATTTCCCTTACATGTTAAAGGTGGAGACAAATATTAGGTGCTCTGACTGTAGTAGAGTTTTCCAAATCAAGTGAGATAATGTAAAGGTTCTAGAAAACCCTAGAATTATATGCTCGATGCCCAGAACAGCGCCAGAGTAGGAGCTTATTTACCCAATGCTTTTAGAGCACTTCCCAGGTCCAGTACTTTCCTCAGTACTTGACACATGACTCATTTAATGCTCGCAAGATTCCTGTGAGCTAAGAAGCATTACTGATTGCATTTTACAGGTAAGGTAAGTAGGCCCTGGAGAAATGAAATCACAACTAGGAAGTGACAGAGCCGAGATCCACCTGAACCCCAGTCTGGCTCTAGAGCCTGTGTGTGCTCAGCACTCTCTCTGCCCTCTGTCCTCTCAAAGGCAGACACAGCCATATGAGGGGACTGAGCTGTCTCTCTGGTGAGACAGATTGAGACATTCTCTATTATGTTAACCAATGATGGCCAATAAAAGGAACACACCATACATTGCAATGCTTTGTTTTCTGTAATTTATAACCAAGTTTCATATTTTGCTCTGCTTACTTTACTTAGGTTATTTCTACCTCGTTCCTAAAATACTCAAATCACCTCACATTTTACCCTCTTAATTACTACTACTATATTCTGCCCTCCTTTCTCCTGGCGACTTTTTCCGGCAAAACTTTTTCAGTAATTTTGCGTTGAGTGCAGGGCCCAACCATGATGTAGGCTCAAGGCAACTTACTGCAAATCAGCTTTGGAAAAAAAAAAAAAAAAGTCTAGACCAGCAGCACCTTCTCTCATGCTATCAGTGACTCCTGTTTCTAGTGTCTTACCTTTACTCCTCCTCACCTGGCCCTCGGATGTGTTGTTAGTAGAAGATGTTGTCATAGACTTACATAAACAGGGTGTGGCATCAGAGACTGTGTGTTGGCCATTCTCCCAAAACCACAGGCCTGGGGAGTTAAGCCACATTTTTGGTGATTGAGAAACTGTGTGCAGTGCACCCTCAATATATTGTTCACATTGAAAGAAGCTTCCCATTGCCTGTTTGCTCCAACTGCTTACATTTGTGTGTTCTTCTCCCAACAGTTCTGGAAGGCTTCCGCTTTCTCTCTCCCATACCAATTTTCACCAAGGAGAGAACATTCTCTGAACTTTTATTCATTGATAAATAATTTTTTTCATTCTGGGAACATTAGTAGAAACGTGCTGTTATAGTTTTAAAATGATTGTTAAATAGGGACACTTTCTACTGGATAAGATTGTCTTAATTTTTTAAGAAATGAACTTCCTCAATATTTCAGATCTCTTTCCAGAAGCATAGGACTTCGGGTTCTCTTATTAAGCTAATTACTTAGCTCTGAAGGATAGAGCAGCCTATTCATGGCTTTCACCCCTCAGCCCTTAGAACAAGTGCAGCTGAATGTAACTAAAAGTATTACCTTGCACAGAGAATTTATCGCACATACTGTGCTTTCAAGACTACTGACTTGTGGAGGTGAATTAATTTATCATATGTATTTTGTTTTTGTTCTTTTTAACTAGAATATATCGCTTCTGTTTGCCTAAATCTGAGTACTTTTTTGGCTTACCCTTTAAAATAGGGGTTACTTAGGCAACTTTGGTTTATCTGCACAATGGGAATAAAACGCCCCCTTGTAACATCATTGGAAGAGGAAAGAAGGTAACAGGTGTAAGGGGCACCAGCAGTGCCAGCCACAGAGTACGCATTCAGTCAGTGTTGAATCAGAATGAAGCCGTTTGCCATCTCTTGAAGGAGAGAGACAGTGCGGTGTGGTTCATGTATGAGAAGTGATGTCAGAGACGTGTGTTTGTACTCCTCACTTTGCTGCTTAACATATCTAATTCCCATTGTCTTCAAATGTAAAATGGATCTAGTTATGAGGATTTTCATATTATAGGTACAAAGATTATGGAAGGCAATGCACATAAAGTACATGGCATAGTTGGACTCACAGTGACACATAAAATTAAATATCTGTGTATGTTGTATATATCACATTCCTCAGGAGCGCATAGACAACTATATGACCAGTAACAGAATAGAGAAAAATATATAAATTTATAGATTATTGCTAGGAGGAGAAAATGATTAGAGTTTGACAGAGGTTGGTATAAGACATTTACATGCAGGGGTTGAATTTTCAAGGCAGGAATGAACTTTGTGTAGAAGAAACTGCACTCCATTAAATAGTGTCTAAGCTTGGGTATGAGAAAAGATGTGTGTTAATGTGAAAGAGATAGGAGAAGCAGATAGCAGGGTGATAACAGAACACAAAGAGGTTAAAAATTATGACTACCAGGTCATGTGAGGAGTTTAAATTTTAAGATTTATCTTAAATCCGTATCCACTTTTACTTCAGTATCACTAGTGTGCCTTAGTTTTCCTCCTGAGTACATTCCCAATTATAGGTTCAACTCTAGACTAAGATAGTTACATTCAATTTACTCTTGACATCTTTTAGATAGAAGTAGATAGGGCATGTGAAGTAACCTAAAGAGTTATGTAAAGCTAATCCTCCTTCCGCCTTGCATTTGCAAGCCTATCTTAGGTTTGGCTCCGTTATCCTGCCTCTTTATCTTCATTTGCGTTGGTAATAATGATGACCATGATCATGGTGATAGTGATGATCATGAGAAGGCTGTAATAAATTTTATTGAGGGTTTTTAATGGTGCTGTCCTAAGTATATGTTATGTCAGTTAAATCCTGACAACAACCCAGTAAGTTATGAACTATTACAAGTCCCATCTTATAAGTGAAGAAATTTAGCCTTAGAGAGGCCATATCTCTCAACCAAGGTTAATAAGAAATTGGTGTAATTGGAATTCAATTCTTAGAACTTGAGATCCTGAATACTACTGAAATGACAAAAAGCTGTAGGTTTGGTTTCTAAAGCAAAACTTATATAAGAAGTTAGGCATTCCTAATCAAACATTAATGGTATTACTAGTACATAATTTGATATTTCTAAAGAGCTCAATCCACGAACTGTGGTCTTTTGTGTCCAATTTGTGGTTCATCTTGATGTAAAAATATGACTTTAATCTATCTTTACAGTGTTTTTGCCTGTTTATTTTGTTGTAATGCCCTTACATTTTCATTTTCATTCCACTCATTTGGTGTCTTCAAGTTTAATAACATAGAACTAGAAAAAAATAATACTGCTTACTTTGAAATTTTAGAAAAATTAAATGATTATTTCTTCTGTAAATAACCCAAGATATTTGAAAAAACAGTGTGGTTAGTACTCTATACCAACTGCCCATCAAGGTATTTGGGGTACTTATGTCTGCTTTTTAAAATCTTGCTTATAATTCCAGATCAAAGTTGAGAAAATGGTTGACCTTGCCCAGCTAATGGAAAATGAAGTATTCATGGCATTTGCCTCCTATACGACGATTGTTCTTTCAAAAATGATGTTCATGAGTACTGCAACTGCATTCTATAGATTGACAAGAAAGGTAAGAAATCTGAAGGAAATTTTTTTTTTTTACTTTTAAGAGTTGGAATTCTGAAAAGCAATTTTCTTAATTTCCCTTTTTCTTGGTAAAGTCCATTAGCACATTGTTTAATGCTGCAAATAAAGTATTCCATCATTTGCTACAGATGGATTTTATATATTTATGAAACAGGAGTTTTCCCCCAGGAACTAGTAAATGGTTTTTTTCATTGTGGATTTTACCTTTCGTCATGCTGCTTCAGCATCTGAGATTTCTGGAGTATCAAAGTTTTCAAGGAAACTATCTGTGATTTTGAAGTGAATTTTGCCAACTAGCATTAACAAAAATAGTCATTTTTCGGACAATTAACTGATATTTTCATCTCTGTTACAGGTCATAATATGCCTTTGGGGACAAAATTTAAGTTATTCCCATAGTAGAGCTTCTTGTGGGACAAGGCATTTGAATTTTGTATATTTCTGATTTTTTAAATGAATACTATTAATACCCAGCATTATAATTATGATTAAACACACACACACACACACACACACACACACACACACACAAAGCAAAACTGGAGGCATGGGGGAAGGTGGTAGAAAGATTTGGAGCACCATCCTGTATTCAAGCAAGGAGTATGACAACACAGTAAGGAGAGTTGAGCAAATCTACCTTGACAAAGCGAAATGATTTTCACTGGTGTGGTCCCTGGGCCTATTTAGCAATTTCTTTTTCAGGAAAACCACCTATTTCTCTCTCAGTGCCTGTCCTGGGTTTTGCCCTCCAGAGCCTTGCTTTTATCTAGAGGTCATGGTCCTTCCTAAAGTATTTCCTTGTACTGTCTTTAGGTGTAATTCCTTCCCCAAGGATATTTGCATTTAAATGGGACAACTAACCTGTGTTTAGCTCTCTAATGGGACAAGGTGTTGGAGCAGCTGGCTGTAAAATAGCTGCCTCCCACCAGGTCCCCTCATCCTCCAGAAGCACAGTGACACCAGGGATAGCAGAAAGGTACCCTGTCTTATGAGAAAAGGACCAAGGAATTCGAATTTGTAGAGTGCTACTGATGTGTGGCAGGAGTCATGGTGCTCTTCACATGTATCAGATCATGGAATCAGGTCACATAATCATGTGAGATCCTCATTAGCGTCCTCACTTTACACCTGAGGAGCTGAAAGTCAGAGGAGTAGAGCTTACCCAAGGTTTCACATCCGTGCAGTGAGGCTGAGGTGCAAATTAATATTTGTTTAAACTCAAATCTCACATACTTTCCATTATAATACAATTATTTACTGACTCAAAATTCACATATTGGCTAGGAGCAAGATGGGCAGCCCTGACCTCAGAGCTGATGCTGTATCACACTCCTGCCCATCAGATCTCCTCAGCATCTTTATCTGGGATAAATACTCATATCATATTAGGAAAAATATTATAATACTTATGAGATTTCTGAGCTTAAATTAAGGCTAATTTTATACTTTGTGTTTTTATTCATTAATTATAAATTATTAAACAATGGACAATACTTAAATATTTTTAAAGTGCACATAGTTTTATGGAATGGGGAAATCATTTCAAATAGCGTAATAATTATAGAAAGGAATACATGAACATATGCCCTGGATCATGTATTTGTAGGAATGTAATCAGCTACTTATATTTCACTATATTATTCAATCTGAAGTTTTAGTTAATTCAGAAGAAGAAAAAGAGAAGTATACATATTCTAACAAAGTATAGAATACATTTATTGTCCCTTGCTCTTCTAATATCTTTAGCAAGTAAACCTATGACTTCCAGGTGAGCAATCAGTTGGAAGTGTTAATGCCCTTGAGAGAAGGTGCCTGAATACCACTATGAAAAAATGCCAGTCCATCATAATAATAGTCTAGATGACTTAGAATTATGCCCTCTTTTCCATTTTGCTTCCTTTTCACTATTGTTATACATTGGTTTTTATTGAAGTTCTTATTTATGCCTCTCTTTTCAAAAAATTTTTGCAGTTAATAAAAATTCAGATTTAAGCTATAGATCCTCTCATCTCCTACTGTGTTTGATCGATTGCTCCAAATTTTCATTCCATAGGGCCATCCTGAATGCCTGTTTCTAATGTTAAAATGAAAATAACTTAGAATACCACAATGTTATCTGGTATTTGAAGGATATTTTCTTGGTAATTGGAATAGGTTTTTGCCAACCCGGAAGACTGTGCAAGCTTCGGCAAAGGAGAAAATGCCAAGAAGTACCTTCGGGTTGATGACAGAGTAGAACGTGTACGAAGGTAAACCCACTATCCCTGAAATTGTTTACTTGGTCAGTGAATTTTGGTCAAGGAATTCAGTGAGGGTGTTGGGGTTTTGAAGAAGAAGGATGAAAAGTCAATCATCGTACTTAGTCCATATAATAATTACAGAAAATTAGGGATCTAGAAGTTTTCAACTACCATTGCAGTTACACCCATTGCCAATTTTGCTATATTTCTGTGCACTTTCTTGGGATTAATGATTTTGTTCTGTGCAGGAATATATCAAAACTAATGATGGGTAGGAGGTAAAATGAGAATGGTAGATTCTTACAGTTTTGTTGTCTTTCTCCAGAGATGAAATTGTCAACTTATGTAAAAGGATGAAGAACTAGGTACTTTTGCATAAGATTCAAAATATAAATGAGGGATATATCTCTCCTCTCTCTTTCCTTTATAGATATTATGTTTAATGTACTGAGAATGCAGTGAACAATGAAAAGCAATAAGCCAAGATATCATCTACACAGCTTCCTAACAATACAATTAATATACTGATTTTAAAAAAGCACGTTGAATTTTATTCTGGGGGTATTTTTCTTAATTTTCGTCATAAAGTCAGGAAAATAAAAAAATTCAGCTTTACTGAGGTATAATTGACAAATAAAATTGGAAGACATTTAAGATATACAACATTATGACTTGATATACATATCGATTGTGCAAGTATTCCCCCCACTAGGCTAATTGACACGTCTATTACCTCACATAGTTACCCTCCTCTGTTTTTTGTTTGTTTGTTTGTTTTTGTTTTTTTGTGAGAACATTTAAGTCCTACTCTCAGCAAATTTCAATTATGCAGCACAGTGTTATCAGCTATAGTCACCATGTAATACAGTCTGCATTCTATCCTCAGAACTTAATCATCATTTTTGTTTTAAATATACTGTTATTGATTTCAGAGAGGAAGGGAGAGGGAGAGACAGAAACATCAATGATGAGAGAGGGTCACTGATTGGCTACCTTCTAAATGCCCCCCTCAGGGGATCAAGCCCACAATCCGGGCATGTGCCCCCAACACGAATCGAACCTGGGATCCTTCAGTCTGCCGCCTGATACTCTATCCACTGAGCCAAATTGTCTAGGTCCTTTATCCATATTTTAACTGAAAGTTTGTCCCTTTTACAAAACTCCCCTTACTGTCCTCTTTCACCCCTAGCCCCTGGCAACCACTTCTACTCTATTTCTATAAGTTTGACTTTGTTTCATTTTTAGATTTTTCCCATAAAAGTGACACCATACAATATTTGTCTTTCTCTGTCTGGCTTATTTGACTTAGCATAATGCCTCCCAGGTTTCTTCAAGTTGTTGGAAATAACAGGCTTTCCTTTTTTAAGGCTGAATAATATTTCACTGTATGTATATCACACTTTCTTTATCCTTTCCTTCATTGCCAGATGCAGGTTCTTTCTATAAATTGGTTGTCAATAATGCTGCAATGAACATGGGACTACACACATCTCTTTAATACTTTCTTTTCCTTCGAATATACATGTGGAGTGGGATTGTTGGATCATATAGTAGTTCTATTATTAATTTCTTGAAGAACCTCTATACTGTTTCCCATAGTGGCTATACCAGTTTACATTCCCTAAAAAAGTGTACAAGGGTTCCCTTTTCTCCACGTCCTCACCATCATTTATTTCCTGTCTCTTTGGTAGTAATCATCCTAATAGATGTGAGGTGATAACTCATTGTGGTTTTGATTTGCATTTCCTTGATGATTAGTGATGTTGAGCACCTTTTCATGTACCTACTAGCCATTTGTATCTTCTTTGAAAAAAATGTCTATTCAAGTCCTTTTCCGATTTTAAATTTGGGTTATTTGTCTTTGGGTTTCTTTTGCTATTAATTGTATGGGCTCCTTGTATTTTGGATATTAACCCCTTATCAGATAATGTGGTTTGCAAATATTTTCCCCAAATACGTAGGTTGCCTTTCCATGTTATTGATAGTTTCTTTTGCTGAGCATAATTTTTTTAGTTTGATATAGTTCTACCTGTGGGTTTGTTTGTTTCATCTGATTTAGTTGCCTTTTCTTTTGTGTCCCCCGCCTCCCCCCCCCCCCGCCCCCCCCCCCCCAAAAAAAATCATTGCCATGTCAAGGAGATTACCCTCTATGCTTTGCTTTCTTCTAGGAGTTTTATGGTATCAGATCATACGTGCAAGTCTTTAATCCATTTTGAGTTGATTTTTCTATACAGTGTAAGATAAGGTCTAGTTTCATTCTTTTGCCTTTGAAAATCCAGTGCTTTCCCAACACAGTTTATCGGATGGAAGCCACGTGACCCAGGGCCCTGTCCCGAATGCAGCAGGTATAGCGCTGGGGCACAGATGGATGCTTAGCTCCCTCCAGGAAGATACCAGTGACTTGGAGCAACTCCAGGGTAAAGGCAGGGGAGGCGTCTTCTCCAAATTTGAAATACCTGTCCTTTTGGGATGCTGTGAAGGAGAAAACTAACATGCCCGTGATTGGAGGTGAAGATTTTCAGCAGAATTCAGAGGGTGAAATAAATACCCCTGATGTCACTGGTGAAGCAGGCCCTTCTTTAGTAGAAAATGGTATTTCCATCCTTTCTTGCCCACTTTACTCTCAGGAGCCCTTGGGTGGTTCCATGATAAAGGGGACAGGACCATTCATATCTTTCTGGCTTTGCTTTTATTTAGGAACAAGCAGTTCTTAATTTAAATCTTTCAAAACCATTACTTCTCTTGATTACTGTCACCTTCTTTATACCTTTATGTGTCATCATCTCTGTCAGGCAACTTTAGATACAATCTATGGAAAACAGGAGGAAGGAAAAGACGGGAAGATCATTTAGAACACAATAGGCCACTATTCTATTTTTTTTCTAAAAGAAAAGAGTAACATAAAGCAAAAATATTTTTCATTTTGAAATATGTATCAATAGCTGGTAAACTCTATAAAAATAAACTCTTTATTTTTACTCTAGATTCTGCAGTAACTTTTAATTCTGGAGACTTAAACAGGAACATCAGATTTTAAAATTAAGTGCTTAAAAAATATCAAGTCAGTAATAGATGTGCCTTGTATTCACATTCCTGCCAGAGAAACCCAAGGTGCCATGAATTGGAAGAAAACTTGTGGCTAAATTGTACTTTTTTCTTCTAGCTGTGGTATAAAGATGAAATTTAGGAAACACATCTTTCTCTCTATTGTCATTTTTGTGTATTCTTTCTACTTTGCCCCCTCACTTAGCTAATTCTTTTTGTAATTTGAGGATACACTGGCTCAGATCTTACCCATAGTTGAAAAGCTAGTTATATATTCTGCTCTTTGGATGTTGAGAGCATGAAATTCTTGGTATTAAATTGGTAAATTAATTCTTTGCAACCTGTGGTTAGGGTGAGTGAGCAAGGATTGTCTCAGTAAGACTAGCAGAAGTGAGGGAGGAGTCTTTAGAAAGATCATAACCAAAAGGATTATCTTGCTTTGGGAGGAAGAGTTTTTATAAGAAGAATCTTGAATTGCTATTGTATGAACCCTGGAAGAAACAGTATTTCATATCTACAAAAATAAAGTGAGATTTACTATATAGATACAGTTTTAATATTCTTGAAAGTGGAAGTGCCTTCTCTGTTATATGTCGAAATACACTAAAAATAAAAAGAAACAAATATAATGAGACCTTCTAAATAAAAACCAGGTAAGTAAGGAAGCAAGGCAATTTGAGAGAAATAATATGAATCCGTCTTTGCATGGTTCAGTTTCACTAACACACGTTTAGTTGTAGAGAAGAGTTGTATGTTTCTGCTGATTTTGAAAGTAGTGTTTTACCAGTCATCTTTGTCCACAGGGCCCACCTGAATGACCTTGAAAATATTGTGCCATTTCTTGGGATTGGCCTTCTCTATTCCTTAAGTGGTCCAGATCTCTCTACAGCTGTCCTGCACTTCAGACTCTTTGTTGGAGCACGGATCTACCACACAATTTCATATTTGTTACCCCTTCCCCAGCCAAATCGTGCTTTGGCTTTTTTTGTTGGATATGGAGTTACTTTGTCAATGGCTTACAGATTGCTGAAGACTAGATTGTACCTGTAAGGAGAATCATACAACTCATAACCCTATTATTTTCTAAGAATTCTGTATTTCCAATTTATAATGAAATATTTTTAAGATTTTAAGTGGGAGGGAGCAGAGAAATTAAGATGGGGGAAACCTAGACTGAATCTTAACATCACCAATGTCCTTTACTCTTATGTTATATTTGCACTAGAAATTTAATGCAATTTTTAAATCTATTAATTGTTCTAAAAGTACTTGGTTATACATTTTGATTATAATTTGTAACATTTGTTCACCATTTCATATGTTAAACCTATAAAAAGAGTGAGTGCATGTATGAGAAACCTATTTCAATATTGCTGAAATGGATGTATGAAATAAAGAACTTAAAGAGTAATTTCATTTGCTTTTATTTTTCCCAACTTGTGTTTTCAAAAGCTTTAAGCCTCTGGAAAAGTGTAAAGTAATACAACGAACCTTCATATGTCTTTCATTTATATTTACTAATTGTTAACATTTTGCTATATTTGCTTTAGCTCAACCACTCAGTGTTTTTTCTGAACAATCTGAAGGTAAGTTGCAGATGTCAGTATACTTCACCACGTGTTTCCTATGAACAGGACAATCTCTAAATAACCACAATATCATTATCACACCCAAGAAATTTAATATCAATGCAATAACATTAATTCATATATATACATATGTAATTCATATTTAAATTTCCCTAATTTTCTTAATAATGTCCTCTATAACTGCTTTATTTTTTATTCAGGAATCAAACATGAGCCACATAAGCATTTGGTTATCATTTCTATTTAGTTTTCAATAAAAATGAAAGAGTTCTTTAACTTTTTTTTCCTTTGCCTTTTATGGACTTCACATTTTTTGAAAAGTATAGGTTGGCCCGGCCTGCGTGACTCAGTGGTTTAGCATTGACCTATGAATCAGGAGGTCAAGGTTCAATTCCTAGTCAGGGCACATGCCCAGGTTGCGGGCTCAATCCCCAGTGTGGGGTGTGTAGGAGGCAGCCAATCAATGATTCTCTCTCATCACTGATGTTTCTATCTCTCTTCCTTCCTCTCTGAAATCAATAAAATATATATATATTTTTAAAAGGAATGGCAGGGAATTCATGAAACTGTCTTGTCACTGTTCCATGGTCTGATGGTCTAAATCCCAAGTCAGTCCATTCTGCCCTGTGGTCAAGCTGCCTTGAAAGCTAAATCATGATCAGAAAGAAAGTCTGTGTTTATTTTCTCTGAGGAAGTGAGACCAAAGGAACCAAAGTTACTCCATGACTCAGTGCTTTGCACATTGCAGGTAGGCTCATGTGATAAAAAAGCACGCTTGGTGAGTATGGGTCTCGACCAAAGAGAGCTTGATGAGTCAAATATTAAATGGCATAAAACTAAGATACTCTGACACATCCATTTCAAGATAGGCGATCTCATGAATGTGAGTAGAATACAGTCCATTGTCTATGGCACCCTGCATTCATCTCCACACTAGGAAGAGTTTTGCAAATGGGACTGGCAAGATCACAATAACAGGAGCCCCCTCACCATTGTGTGTGCTTTAGACAGACACAGTCAATGCTTATTTTTATATTATTACTCGCTGTTTCCTTGGCTATATAATCTCTCTTTTGATTAAAACATGCTTCCTTTTATCATATTAAAACACAAAGAGTCGCCGAAACCGGTTTGGCTCAGTGGATAGAGCGTCGGCCTGCGGACTGAAAGGTCCCGGGTTCGATTCCAGTCAAGGGCATGTACCTGGGTTGCGGGCACGTCCCCAGTGGGGGATGTGCAGGAGGCGGCTGATCGATGTTTCTCTCTCATCGATGTTTCTGACTCTCTATCTCTCTCCCTTCCTCTCTGTAAAAAATCAATAAAATATATTTAAAAAAAAAAACACAAAAAAACACACAAAGAGTCTACCTCTTAGATCTTACTAGCCTGGCTGCTAGTGACTGGGCATGTCT
This sequence comes from Myotis daubentonii, assembly GCF_963259705.1. Classification (NCBI taxonomy): domain Eukaryota; kingdom Metazoa; phylum Chordata; class Mammalia; order Chiroptera; family Vespertilionidae; genus Myotis; species Myotis daubentonii. The sequence goes on from NC_081841.1 coordinate 28,773,677, forward strand.
ATGCTGTGTTCAGCTAGGAGGTTAACTCAGAGTCATAGAATCTCTGGTTCCTCAAGAAACACCTAAGCACCACCAACAGCTACCCTCCCACTAGCATTTAATGACCCTAAAGCCTGACATTTCTCCAGCAGTTAGAAGGGCATGAAGTTTCTGGTGCCTTAAACATTAAACTTTAAGGCAGAGAGCAACTCAAGCCTAGGGAATCCTGCATGGATTCTATAAACCATTCACCTGAGGATTCTACTTTATAAATACCAAAAAAAAAAAAAAGTTTTTTAAATTCCATAGTCAGTTGCACCACACCCCCTCTTCTTGGAGGCAGATGGTGAGGAGTGAGGCAATTTGCCTTGGGAGTCTCTACAATCCATTTAGAAACAGCAGCACAAAAATCCTATGATCATCTCTCCCCTGCCAGCCTGAATTGTCAGCCCTGTGGGAAGCTGATAGGTGTTCCTGCTATCAGCGGAGGAAGCACCTCTACATTTGTATCTTTCAGGGCATTTTATTCACTATATATCCTATGTAAACTGTTGGGTTTGACAAGGAGGAGTTGTTGAAGGCAGACTACTGGGAAGGGGCTATGTTGGGTTGAATTTGGCACCAATCTCTCATGCTTGACAGCTCAAGTACAAGATTGTGGATGAGCTATAGGACCTATGAGCCTCCTCAGTCAGCAAGCGCAGGCCCTAAGTCACATTTAATTCAGAAATCCCTGACAGCCCTGCATAAAATGGGAGCAGTGAAATGGAGAGAGAGGAGCTGTGTGCAAGAGTGGGCCATTTAAGTTATTTCCTTTTACTGAAGTTTTGGAAAATATGAACCAGGACAATATAGACTATGATACATCACAAGGGGGTCTGCGGTAGCAATTTAAAGAAAATATTCCAAACTTTAAGCCAGGGTGACATAACTCTTAATAGCTAAAAGCTAAGAGGGGAATCAGTGGAGAGTGAGAGGTAGCTGCCGAAAATTCTTAATCTATTAACCTAAATTATCTATACCTATATCTCTGTATAAGCAAAACCACCTAAAGTAAAGGGCTGAAACAGTTTTATATAGTAGGACACTCCAAAGTCTTGGCTCTGACACTTTCTGTGCCTGAGAGAATGGTCAAGGTCTTTAACCTCCTTAAGCCCCATCTTTTGTTCTAAAATGACAAAATTAATACTTTAACAAGTGTATTAATAACCGTTTGCCATAATAATTCTATGTAGCAATCACGCAGGACTCAATGGCTCTGCAAAGTTGAGCTAACATTGGCTGGGTTTGCTCATGTGTCTGCTAGAAGCTACAGGTTGGCCAGGCAGTGCTCCTGGAGGTATCTGGCTGACTCACATAGCTGGGAATTGACTGGAGCTTGGCTGATTCCGAAGGACCTCAATTAGTATTACTGTGGCAACTCAACTCTATGTGTCTCATTCTGTAGCCCGAGGGTCAGAAAACCATGGCTCATCAATCAAATCCTGCCCATGGGCTGTTTTTATGCATAAGATTTTATTGGAACACACTTGTGTTCATTCATTTTCATATCTTATATGGTTATTTCTGTGTCATGATGGTAGAGCTGAGTAGTTGAATAGTTGCAGTAGAGACCACGCGGCTCACAAAGCCAAAAAGATGTGCTATTTGGTCTTTTACAGAAAAACTTTGCTGACTCTGGCTCCAGTAGGCTAGCCGCCACATGTTATGGCCATGGCAGAGTAAGAAAGGAAAAGGAACCCTCTAAGCATCTTCTGAAGACTCTGCATTTATCACACCCACTAAGATTCTATTGGCCAAAGGAAGGCATATTTGTGACTGCAGGATTAAAGTGCTAGGAAATAGACAACCTCATTAGTGAGAACTGCAAAGTCACATGGCACAAGGACATGGATACATGGAGAGATGAAGAATTTAGGCTATTCATGTGATCTGTGGCACCTGCTCCTTTGATATAGTTGTTATGGGGTTTAATTCAGACCATATAAAGCATCTACAACATTATGCAATTAAAACAGCATTCATTCTAGGGTGTTATAATTTTATCAGATTAGTGGTAATATGTTATATCATCAGTATGACAGCAAGAGTTATAACTAAATTTAAAAAATGCCACACTGGGTGTGTGAACTTGGCCTTCTCCTTCTCATTTGCAATGTGCCGCCTTAGGGAGACAGATGGGACAAGGAACAAATATTTGGATAGCCTTATTGCCTCTGTAATCAAGTTGGTTCCCAAACTGTGCCCAGTCTGTTCTCTGGAAATTATCATCTGCACCCTACTCCCAACCAAGTGTTTCATAAAAATTAATCAATTTCTGACTATTGGCGTATTGAATGTAAAACAGACAACATTATCACTGGCCCAAATGTAAAAGTTTTGTGTTAGCTGAAACAGTTGTATATATTATCTTTCTAGGGGTTGTATTAATCATGAAAATAAGGAGTTTGCTAAATCCTTGTCCGAGCTATTAAATCCATAAACTTAATAACTAGTAGAAGGAAATTAATTTTCCTTATAACTCATCTTTCATGGCAACATAGTTGGAGTTGAGAACTGCTGGGGTCCAGCCCCAGCGGGTCCAGGGGTTCCCCAAGGTGTGGACGGAGTCGGTGGAGAAGGAATGACACGGAGGCAGTGTTCAGGTGATCATCATAGCCAGGTTCTTTTTTTTTTTTTTTTTATTGTCATCTAACATCTGTATTTATACTATTTGGTCCTCACCTGGGGAAACAACCTTTCTTCTCCTAGCCAGGTTCCTCCCCCTATTGTCCTCTTACATCTGCATTTATCCTATTTGTTCTTAACCCCATCCATTCCATTCCAAAGGCTAGGGCGTTTCTCATCTCTATTTCAAGGTTCCTTGAAACATCCCTGCAGGGACTGCCTCAAGCAGCCAGGGTAGATCGGCTTCCAACAAATTCCCCCATTTTTATTTTTTAAATGACAGAGCCTTGTTAGAAAAAAAGAGGGAGAAGAAAGGGAAGAAGGCAGCATCCTGACACAGCCCTTTCCTTCAGCTGCCCCTTTCCCTGTGGTCCAAGGTAGAAATGGGAAACAAGTCCTGTTGCAGTGAGAGGGCAGCTGCTGTCAGCCAAGTCTCTGTTTTCTGGGTACAGATCTCAGCTGGACCAAGTTTCTTTCTGTTCCCGATCTGAGCTGGGCCAAGTCTTTATCCGTTATCTGGGTCCTGATCTGGGCTGGACATGGGAAGCGAGAAGCAGCCATGAGGGCAGGAGACCTCCCTCCGAAGGGGTGAGTGTTCAAGCCCCTGCACAATTGGGGGGGTGAGGATCTGTGTCCCATCTCTGTTGAACCCCAAGTTCTCTCCTACTGGCCCCCGGCTGTGCCTGTCTTAGGTTGCCCCACCCTGTGGGGTGGGCTGGGGGGGGGGTCTTACCCATCATTGACTACCAGCCATCTCTGGGCCAAGTAGGGTGATGTGAGGTTCAGTTCTGTCTCCTTGGTAGCCTATGCCCCTGTGGCCTCCATGCCCAGCAACTGCCTTTGGATCCCCTTGCCTGCTGGTGGGACCCCGGCATTGATCATGGGGAACTCAGATTTCTTCTCCAGAGAGGGTCCAGCTCACACCATTGGGTGAAGCACAGATCCATGGTACCAGCCACCATGACCTAAGTAAGAACAGAGAACTCAGGCAACAGCTGTGGGCCCGGGACAGGGCTTTCTCAGCCCAGGATGTCAGGCTCTTGGTACAAGACAACTCCACGTATGGGGCATATACCAAACACCCCCAGTCACAGCAGAAAAGAGAGGTGCCCTTCCTGGAACAGTAGGGTAGGAAGATTCTAGAAAAGGCTGTGTTCAGGAGAGAAGGAGAAAGGCCAAAGAACCAGCAAACAAGTAGTTAGATTTATAAAAAGAAAAAGGAAAGGAGATGTGGGGCAAAGCTGGGACAAATGGACAGACAAAAAGGAGGCACATGTGATCTTCCCAATGGACAGGTGGATCCAGCTCAGGGCTGCACATCTGCTGCTGACGGGTACTGGTCATGTGAGCTACCATAATGAAAGTAAAACTTAAGCATCAAGAACAAAACTCTGGCTATTAAAACAATAACAAGACAATGCCAATGCAAAACCCAAAACATTTCAAAACTTAAACATAACATTTTTAAAACTAGTAAGAATAATAAAACAATGGCAATGCAAAACAGCAATAAGTGAGTTTCTGCTAAATGAACATTTCTTTTGCTGATTTACTCAGAGTCCTCGGACCTGGCTGAGAAAGTAGCTTCCACTCCTTGCTTTTCTACCATCTGCTGGGCCTCAGTTGTTAACTTCTTCATCTGAGCCCATGTTGGCACCTCAGTCCCTTGCATAGCCTTCCTTTTCTTCTTTTTTCCGCTTGTCTTTGGAACAATGGGACAAGGAGCTTTTCTGGGTCCATTGTGGTGATACACATAATGCTCTGGTATCCAAATTGGCTGCACTGCTCCTTCTGGAAAAATACAAAACACAACCTCTTCCCCACATCATTACTAGATCTGGTAAAACTTTTGTCTGGTTTGTGTATCCTTCTACCAGGCTGAGTCGGCAGAGGCTATTGTACAGGAGGCCTGATGCCTTTTGGCTGCTGTACAACCCTCTGCATTGTATTTCCAAAAGTCTAACATATAACATTATTCTCCCCTTTTTTTTGTTTGTTTGTTTTAATCAGACCAATGAGTAACATATTTTGAATTCCTGATTATTTCAGAGAAAACAAAAAATTATTTACGCATTTAGCTACCACAACTACACAATTTCTCCCAATTCAATTTGCACTTTAAACTTTTAGCTGGTAAGTCAAATATTTAACATTTCTCAATATTACTTTTTACTTTCAAGTGGCTCTGGAAAACCACATTTGAGCCTTGCAAAACAGGTTCTGGCCTACCTGGTCTTTTCAGATGTAAATTGACCACATTCTTTCTTTAAGATTTTGCTACAGGTGGGAGGCTACTATCACCTTCCTCCATTAGAAAAGCTTTCTTAATTAACAAAGGACCAGTTTTTTACCTTGGCTACTTAGATTTTTATAAAGATATATTTCAATAATTTTTGAGATTCAAATCCAAATTATTATTTTAAGGCATATTCTTTAGCAAATTTTTGTAACAGAGACAATTTTACTAAATTTCCTTTTCGGCCTTGAAGTTAACTTTTTAACACCATTAGCATTTAAAAACTTTATTATGGAAATGCCAATCCTGCTGCTAGAATCTAGCCAGCATCTTTTTTCCTTTTTTGCTTTCCAAAGTTATGGCTAGCACCCAAGGTTATCTTAGCCAAAGTTTGGTTGTCATAAGATGTTCTCCGGTAATTTTTAAACAAAACATTAAGTAATCTCATTGCAGGAGAGCTTATAGCTCTGCCTTTTCCTGCCACCTTTGAATCTCTCCACACCAGAGGTGGATTTGGCAGCGGGGTTTCATTTCTTATTACAGATTTTAGATTCCAAATAATAATTAAGATTTTAATTTGGACAAGAAACCACATTAAGATGACCATGGCACTCTTTTTTCAGCCTGATTTTAAAAAGTACCTGTTAATATTTCAATTTCTTTATAATTTGGCCTTTTGGTACAGGTGATGCTATTAACGGCAAATTAAACATTTCAGGATTAGGACATGGAGGTGGAGGGAGCCATGAAGGCCATTCCTCCCATTTTTTCTTTTCTTTCTGCTCCTCTTAAGGCACCTTTCCTTCCTCAGAAAAGCATGGACATACTTCTTGTATAAAACATTCCGTCTGACTCGGCGCATAACCTTAACTCCTCTGCTAGCAAGCGTATGTGTTAAAAGATCAATACAGAGTCTTTTTTCTTCTAGACTCAGTATGGCACATCTTCTCATTCTAAAGATCAATACAGAGTCTTCTTTCTTCTAGACTCAGTATGGCACATCTTCTCAATCTAAGTTCTGTACTATCCACCCACTTACCCTACTTATCCTCTATAGGGGGGTCTGCAGCACCCTACAGTGGAGTCCTATCCATCCCGAGTGCAGGGGGGCTTACCGAGGGGAATCCTGTTCGGGCGCCAAAATGCTGGGGTCCAGCCCCAGAGGGTCCAGGGGTTCCCCAAGGTGTGGACGGAGTTGGCGGAGAAAGAATGACACGGAGGCAGTGTTCAGGTGATCATCATAGCCAGGTTCTTTTTTTTTTTAATTGTCATCTAACATCTGTATTTATACTATTTGGTCCTCACCTGGGGAAACAACCTTTCTTCTCCTAGCCAGGTTCCTCCCCCTATTGTCCTCTTACATCTGCATTTATCCTATTTGTTCTTAACCCCATCCATTCCATTCCAAAGGCTAGGGCGTTTCTCATCTCTATTTCAAGGTTCCTTGAAACATCCCTGCAGGGACTGCCTCAAGCAGCCAGGGTGGATCGGCTTCCAACAGAGAACTAAGAACTGGTCTAATGGGAGCTTTGCCATTAACTGACATGAGACACACAGGCAAATCACCTACTTTTGTTCTCTTCTTTTCATTATGTTTAAAGTAGATTGAACTAGAAAAATATTTAAACTATCCTCTGATTCTAAAAATTCTATTTGTTCTGGAGACAGGTGTAAGTCTCCTCTTTTCCAGTGATAAAATATGAGTAACAAGATGTGGGGATATTTATAGTATAAAGATTGTAGCTTCTGTTAATGAGGTCAAAGCTAAAGTTGTGAGTTTAATAGCATTTTGTGGCTAATGTCTTAGAATAATAGTTTTGAAATTAATTTTCTCTGAATCACCAATATGATGTCACCAAAAACAAATGGCTATTTGTTAATTGTCAAAAAAATTAAATGCATCGAGTTACCCCTATTTTAAAATGTCCTTCTATTAAATTTTCTTTAGACATGGAGCATGCTCTCACTTGAGTAGACCAGTCACTAGTCGTCATGATTGTTTGTGGGCCAAACAACTGGAATTAGTGGGGAGTCTTTAAGTTAGGGCTTGTAAAGAAAGCAGAAAGATTTTTGAACTGACTGAGCCCATAACAACATGTAAATGATCTAGGCCAGGGGTCAGTGCACTGTGGCCTATGGGCCAGATCTGGCCTGCTACCTATTTTTGTTTGGCGCACAAGCTAAAAGAGGTTCTTACATTTGCAATAATTTGATGATTGGGAACACTAACCTTGAAGCTCAATTAAACAATGTTATCCTTTGAATAAAATTCCTTTCTTCTCACTAGTAGATCTTAATTACAAAAGCAAAATTATGCTCTATTATTATGGTTATCTTTTGAATTCATCAATAAAAAATGTGGAGATTTGTTTTCCCTCTAGTTATATAAGTACCTATATAACATCCTTGATTTTGTTTCTTAGCTCACAAAGTCTAAACATTGGCTATCTGAACTTTTACAAAAAGTTTGTCAATCTCTGAGATGTACAATAAAGTTAAAAGGGACAAATAAATACAGAAACTTGTCTAGTTCGTTTTTACTAAATGACTTGCTAGAATTTAATTGAAGTGACCAAGAAAACCACTTTGTTTCAACATTGATCCTCTTGCATTTGCCCCAGATTATCTATTGTTGTTTCAAATTGTTATGGTATGGTAGATGCTGGAATATTTACTAATCTTTTAAGTATTTACTCAATTGTTAGGTGTAAATTAAAATATTGCTAATAGACATCTATGAGAACATAGCTTCTTGAGTCTGTAAATACTCCACCTGGCAGCAGAGTTTTCTCCCTGAGATCAGCAGTCTTGATGTTACGATGATGGATATTGAAGTTTTAAAGCCTCTTTTGCTGGAATAGTCTCTTTTGCTTAGAGCAGATATACAGAAATCATGACACTTCCAGTGTAACACTATTAAATCACTCACTTCTCAGAAATGGTAGTTAAAACCATTAATTTTTAATCACGTCATACCCAAAGCCAAGTAGTACACTAACAGAAAGCAGAATAATCTATGGCCAAATGAAACCGAACGAAAAACTCGGAAACAGCTGATGAGGTCTAATTTAACATCTTTGTTTTTTCCTGGGACATTTATGCTCATGGTTGTGATTTTATATTGCATGCATATAATATAGTTATGGTTATTGCCTTTAAAATTGCTTCTGGTGTCTTTGATGGATTTAAATTTATTACTATTTTATGGAGAAATAGTATATTGTTCCCCTAGGAAAATCATGACTTCTCATTGCTCTGCCCCACAAACAAATTTTAAATCTAATAATTCAGAACACTTTATCAAGAACAAAACAATAATGATTATATTTGAATTCTAAGTTTGACTTTTAAAATACATTTCAAAATATGAACTAGAAAATTTACGAATTTATCCCAAAATTACACCACTCAAAAATATAAAAATACTTGTGATCAAGGCTATTCACAGGAGCACCATTCATAATGACAAAATCCTGCAAACAATTTAAATATTCACCAATAGGAAATAGTTGAATAAATTATAATGTGTTCATATAATGGATTATTAAGCAGCTGTAAAAAAAATTTTAAAAGTCTATATTTTGCTATTGTGTAATTTCCCAAATATAGGAATATATACACACATGTGTGTGTTTACATATAAATGTGTGCATATTTGTGCTTCTATTTTAAAAATCAGTAAAAAGACAAACCACAGAGTTAAAAAGAAATACTTAACTATAAGAAGAAGGAAGGAATAGAGTGGAAGAGAGAGAAGGATAGACTATTTTTTTAACACCTTGTTTGGAATATGTAACTTTGGAAATGTAAGTATTTTACATAATAATTTAAAATAATTAAATACAAAGAGCAGTTACCAAACATTGAAAGTAAAAGAAAATGAAACCTCAATGTGCAGCCTGTTGATAGCATAACCTCCCACAGAAGAACTATCACAAGTGTCTTTAAAGCATAGAGTTTGATTCCACATCCCTAATGGGACAAGAGAACTTAAAAAAACAAAAAAGTTTTCAGTCATTGAAAAATCAGTGGTAGTGCTGATATTACTCTGAGACCGTTGTGTATGTAATATGGGATAAAGCAAATGAGTGATTATGTTGGTGGCATTGTAAACTACTATTTGGGCATGGCAGGAGAGAAACAGAAATGACATTAGTTAAAGTAAAAACCATATCTTCCCTAATTTGAATTAGAAGCATTAGCTTGAACTTATGATGAGTCTTATTTAAAACTAAACAAAACAAAACAAAAATATTTGTATTTTCTATGTATGTACATCCACTAAAAGGAACTAGCAGCCAGATGCAAAAAAAAATGTAAGATGAACCTTGCACATAACTTGTCATAAGGACTCTGGGGCCAAAATGAATAAATTTTCGTATCAAAAACAGGATGAATTGAGTATCAGAAAGTATAATAGTTGCAATAAATTGCAAGACATCAAATATATTTAAATCCATGAGCTCATAATATATACACATGTATATATATGTATGTACACACATATTATATACATAATACTAGTATATATGGAAGATAATATTCTTTGAAGAACATTAGGGATCTTTTTGAAAACTTAAAAAAGAAACAACCAAGCTTTTATTTTGCCTCTCCTATGCAAACTGTATGTCAGCACGACCAATCATTGTTGAGGAAGAATGGTCTCTGTAGTATTTCAGCTAAAATTGAAGTAATGATTTATCTTTTCAATCCTTAATAAATTAATAGATCTAAGCAAAGAGAAACAATAGCTGTTAACATCACAGAAAGAAGACAAACAGGGATTACTTATTCCTGAGGGTGGTATACAACACGACCTATGAGGTTGTCTAGATAGAAAAGCCAGCATGAATCTCTATATATCACTAATTTTGAATACAAATTTATAGGAAATAAATCATGAAGAAGATGAAGTGAGAAGAATTCAGACAAAGGAAAACTTTATAGTGAAAAACAGAGTAAAAGACAGAGGCAGACACAGACATTGGGAGAACCTATAGGTTAAAAGAAACTTGAGAGGTTTATTCATTTCTTAATGTATGGATGCCATTTGGATTCTAATTCAAAAAACAGTAAAAACAAAATGAAAAATGGATAACAATTGGGGGAAATGCTAACATAATAAAATATTTGCTATTAAATAATTGTTTTCAACATTTCAGGTGTGATAATGTTAATGAACACACAAAAAGAGTATCTTTTAGGCACATCTCTGAAATGTTTGCAGATGTGATGTCTGAGATAGCTGTAAAATTCAGGGATGGGATAGTGAGAGACAAAAAGTTGTCAGTACAAAGGAAACAAGGTTGGTCATGAGTTGTGAATTGCTAAAGCTAAGTGATTGGTACATCGGAGCATTGTTACACTGTTCTCTTTACTGTTATTTATGTAATACTAGAGGCCTGGTGCATGAAATTCATGTACGGGTGCGGTCCCTAGTCCTGAGCAGCGAGCGAAGCATGAGTGTCTGGTATGGAAGGACAGGTTCCAGCTGACCTCTGGGCCCTGGGAAGCATATGGGCCCCTGGGCCCCCACGTGCCCCCCTCCGCCTGAGTGATGGTGCCCGAGTCCCCATGTGGAGATGCGGTGAGTGTGGCCAGACGCCACGGGCTGGGGTACAGCATGCTGCATGGAAGCCAGGCGGGCAGTGCACTCTCTCCCAGCTGGCCTCACAGACTGGCTCTTGCACGAACCCATGGGGAACCCGACTGGACCTGTGGTCCCAATGGCTGTGGCCTGGCTCACCAGGAAGTGGCAGCGTGGGTGCAGGGCGGGCTCCTAGCAGGTGCCAGGTACCTGAGTAGGAGGGGCTTTCCTGGTGTGCGAGCCCTGGTGTCCCAGGGGAGGGTAGCAGGGGGAGTGAGAGCAAGCTTGGCGGACACCCCGCATTCTCACCGCACCTCCGTCCCCATTATCCCTGGCCCCAGGTAGCCAGTGAGAGGTCACAGCATGTCACCAACACCCCTCATGGCCCATGTCATCCCCTGGTGGTCAGCGCATGTCATCCCCTGGTAGTCAGCGCACATCATAGAGAGTGGTCGAACTTCCAGTCTCCTGGTCGAATGACCGCCCGAGGGAACAATTTGAATATTAGGCTTTTATTATATAGGACTAGAGGCCCGATGCACAAAATTTGTGAAAGAGTAGGCCTTCCTTCCCCCAGCTGCGGTCACCAGCTTCCCTCTGGCACCCGGGACCCAGGCTTCCCTTGCAGCCCTGGCTTCATCCAGAAGGACGCCTGGTCTAATTAGCATATTCCACTTTTATTATTATAGACTAGGGGCCCGGTGCACGAAATTCGTGCACTGGGTGTGTGTGGGGGGAGTGTCCCTCAGCCCAGCCTGCCCCCTCTCACATACTGGGAGCCCTCAGGCATTGACCCCCATCACCCTCCAATCGCAGGATCGGCCCCTTGCCCAGGCCTGACGCCTCTGGCCTAGGCGTCCGGCCCGGGCAGCGGGGACCCGCAGCTGCAGCGGCCCCACGATCGTGGGCTCCGCTTTAGGCCCAGGCAAGGGACCCCTAGCTCCCGGGACTGCCAGCTTCGACCGTGTCCAGCTCCCATCGCTGGCTCCACCCCTACTTCCTGCTATCACTGGCCAGGGCAGAAAAGGCACCTGATTCTCCGATCATGGCTGGGGGGCAGGGCAAAGGCAGCCCCAGGGCCGCCTTTACCCTGCCCCCCAGCTCTTAGCTCCCCCCTGGGTTTCCGATCACTGTCAGTGGCAGGGGGCTTCTTCCTGCTTTCCCTTTCGCCTCCCTGCATTGTGCCTACATATGCAAATTAACCGCCATCTTGTTGGCAGTTAACTGCCAATCTTAGTTGGCAGTTAATTTGCATATAGCCCTGATTAGCCAATGAAAAGGGTAGCTCGTACGCCAATTACCATTTTTCTCTTTTATTAGTGTTGATTATGAGTCTCATGTGGTTTGTAAAAGAGAGGTCCAGAAATAAGACCCCTAAACCTCCCTAGACTCACTCATAGATTTTTCCTGGAGTTCTGACATGTTCCCAGAGAGAGCTATGAACTGGTAGACCAGTCCTAGAGATCCCTATATGAGGGATGACTCTAGTGAGGCCTACAGTAGAGGCTGTGGGTGGAGGTGGGTAGCAGAGGCAAAGGTCCTTTAAGAAGAGACAGGGGTTGAGTGGGAAGGGGGAGATAATATTAAACACTCAATGTGCTGAGGGAACAGACTGGATTTCACCAGTGTGGACTTCTTAGACTAGATTTAGACAGGACAGTCTGAGTTCAGAGAGCAGGAAACCCAGGTATAGCGCAGGGAAGCAGAAGCCAGGAGAGAAATACAACTCAAGGTCTAGAGACCACATCCCTCGTATAAATCTTCTTTTGCCCAAATTTCAATTGGGAAAGGAGGAGAAACTTGAAGAGATAAATTGTTTGAATAAGTAATTTGAATTGCAATATGCGTTCAACTGGAATGGGCGATTGTAACCGAGAAGAGGTTTGGTGAGCATGATGGACAGGTTTAAGAGCTTTCTTGTCGTTAAATGGGTGGGGATTGGTGAGTTGAAGGGAGGACTTTGAAATTATATCAATTGGATAATTTTTAAAAAGCTACATTAGAGTGCATGAATTGTCGTATGTAAAATTTGACCTTGCTAAATGTAGAAGAGGCAAAAATCAGTGGTAAAAGACTTTCAATATTTTCCTCATAATAAAATCCACTATGAGTTTTACCAGCTAATTTAGACCTAATTTAATTTATTTGCACATGTGTCTGCCTGTGAAAGAGTCAGCTTTTGACAGTGAAAACCTACTGCAACTGTATCCGTTTCAGCTTCAGTCTGACCATCAAAGGCCGGGAGGCGCTGGATTCTTCTACGGGCTCTGTTTTATCAATCTGGGTGGCTAGCTTTGATTTGGCTGGGTCATCTTGCTGTGAGGCTCACGAGCAACTCTCATTAAGAATTCTGCTGATGCTAATTTTTTAGATCAGCAAGTTTGGAGGACTGTTTTTAATGTACTTAGTTGATTTCAGAGCTCTGCGTCTTTTCTACCTCTCCAGGGTCAGCTCGGTTTTACAGCCTACTAGAAAGAGAATACTGAAGTAATTGCCCATAAAATGAGGGTCCCCTGTCTCTATTTGCTCCTCAGCACACTGGCCTAAAGAATGTATCTATTGCCTTCGCTCTTTGCTTCACTTGGCTTCACAGTGACTTGTCAGGTGTGGCCTAACAAGGGGCCAGGGTCTCCAGTTCCAGCTCAGGGACTGCAGGTCACTCTGACCTCTGCTTGCCTTCAGACACAGTGGCTGATTTGCAAGGGTGTGAGGTAAAGTTCCATAGGTGATTCTAAAGCCTGTGCAGCTTGTAGTTTGGAAATTCTTGGACTTCTTTGAGTAGTTTGGTGATTTCCTATTGCCACTAGATGTCCCTGTGTGGCTTTTCTTTTGGTCATCAGTGCTGTACACAGGACAAGTTTTTTCTGCTCCGCTGGATAGAAGGACGTTCTCAGCGGTCTCTGAAGAGGCGGTTGACAGTGGAATATCATCCGGCCTGTGACCTGACACGCGTTGGCCCTGGTGCACTGATTTCCAGTAGGTCACGGCAGAGCTGAAAATTACTCCGAGACGTGCAGAAGTTGGGACTATCTCCACAGAGGTCCCTAGGTTCTTTCTCACTTGAATTCATTAAAAATTTTCCCACTTCTCTGCCCACTCTTAATAATAATAAAAAAAAAGCTTTAAAACTCTTTAAAGCTTTTAAAACTATTTATCATGAAGAACTAGCTTTTAAAAACTAGTTTCTGCCCTTCTGATCTCTTGCAGACCAGGTCTTATTTTGCATGACCAGTCTGTAGCTTACCTCACATGCAACTCACTATGTGAGTTGATAACACTCCAACTCAGCATTCCCTGTTTAATGAAATGAGTTCACTCATTATGTGCTTGGACGTGACCATGTGCAGCCAGGCCAGCTGACTATGAAAGGTTTTTTGTTATTGTTGTTGTTGTTGTTTTTGTTTTGCATGCAGATGTTCTATTTCTGTATTGACGTTATCATTGACTGGCAGCAGTTTGTAGACCACACTGGTCTGAGGAGCACGATTTGAGTGGCACTGGTGTAGGTGGTATCCTACGGCTTCGTTTCACATCCTTGAATAAAACTAGTGGGCCAGGAGGAACTGCAGAGGTTCGAGGAGACTTTAGAAGACTTGAGTGGCGACGCATGCAATGTGCAGAGGGCTGTGCTCCGTCTCCCCAGGGCTCGGGTGCTAGGCTAGGCCTGGAGCCTCCGCTGAGTCACTGCACTGAATCTCAGATGAAGGCTACTTTAGACGGAAAACAGTGGGTGATCCCCATTAGCCACAGCAATGAAGAGAGAATGAGAGTTCTTACAGCTTCTGAACTTTCTTGCAGAAATTAAGTGAATCTTGTAAATGGCCACTTTGTACTTTAGCATAGAAATAAAGGTGTCATAGGGGTGGAACATTCCATGTACTTAGATGCATTTCACTAATTAGCCATGGTGACACCTAGGTGACAGACAGTGTGGTGGCTATCCCAGCAACCAGCTGCAATTACAGACATAGTGGAGGGGAGCTTTAGCTTCACAAACTGGAAGGAAATAGTCTGTTTACTCAATGCACCAACGGTTAGTGTCTCAACAAGCATTTATTAAGCCAGTTAATTGTAATGCAAGAGCACAGTTTACCTAAAAAACAATGTTGAGAGGAGGGCTAAGTTGGTTCGTTCACAGAAAACCATTTAAACCAGGCAGTAACTGAAACAATGAAGTTAATATTTTTCTCATTTTTTTATTTTTTTATGGTTCCATGGATTCTATCAAGTTAGCTGCAGAGAACATCACTTTCTCCGTTCCAAATTCTTGAACTCCCAATTTCAGATTGCAGTAGAAGGGATTCCCCTCTCTTTCTCAGGATAGCCAGGAGAGAAATGGATTTCTATGGACTCTTTGATCTGATGGGGACAGCAAGGGTACCCGAATCCCTTATGGCAGTAATTGGTGGAGAGATGGGATTCCGGACAAAGGGGAATTGGGAAGAGGGTTTCAGTAGCTGTTTCTGTAGGGGTTGAAGTCTAACACCATGTTTGATGAGCAGTGTCAGGGCTTTTGTGCTTAACACTCCCAAGGGTGGCTGAGTGAGACACTAGATCTCTTGGAGAAGGAACAACAGGTGTGTGCCAGAGGCACTGGATTAGGGGTTACTCAGTAGAAGTGATGAGGGAGGGTGGGCTTGGGCAGCACAAATGGGCCTGAACCTTATTTCATTTGTGGTGTCTAAAAAAAAAAAAGCAAATCTAAAAATATAAAATCAGGTATGAAAATAAGTATTTATTTAGATGAGAAAATAAAAACAAAATATCCATTTTAAAAAGCTAACAGAGACTACCAAAAGAAACAAAAATAACAGTATTTTTAAGTGTCAGGCATATCTCTAAGATTTTTTTTTCTACATAGTTTCATTGCCTCTTCTTTGAGTGCCTCTCCAAATGACAATGATTGTGGAAAATGATTTTCTATTGTACGAATAGAAAGATTTGTTTTTCTTCTAAACACTAGCATGTGATGGGGTTCAGGACACACTACCCCAAATATGGCACCGCGGCACATTGAATATTTTAAGATGAAGTAGTTTGAGACAATAGCAGAAACAGAAAGGTTAGTCTGACTTCCCTCATCCCATTCTCCCATGAAAGAGGTCATAAAACCCTCCTGTGAGAGGCACACCATGAAGAATCCAAACAAACAGGCTTTGCTAAGTTTCTTCCCATTTATTGAATTTACCTCATACCTTTAACCTATTGTGTTTCTACACGACTGGCCACTCTTCCTCAAACCTAGAATAAAAATACTCAGATCTAACTGTCTCTTTGGGTCTTCATTTCTTTATGAAGTTTCCTATGCCAAGTAAAACTTCTATCAAATAAATTTGGATGCTTTTCTCCTGTTAGTCTGTCTTTGTCAATTTAATTTTCAGATCCAGCAGGGACCTAAGAGGGTCAAGGAAAAGCTTTCCTCCCCTACACATGTTTAATCAAAAATTTAAAAATGTATTGAGACTTTTAGAAAATTTTTAGTTTTATAACGTATTATCTGTAATATCATGAAAACTTTTAGGATTGTTGATAAATTTAGAAAAAATTTCTATCAAATTTCTTCATATGTGAAATTTTTGGAAGGTTTTTTCCACAGTGTAGGCTCTGGTTTCGTACATTTGAACCTAATTTCTCCCCCAGTATTTCCATTGCTTTGGTGGCTAAAACTCTAGCCTCTCACTTTTGTTCTCACCAGATGAGTCAGCATAGTGGCCAGTAAGAATATTCCTGCAAGCCATTCTATGGATGGATGCTTAGCAATCACAGCCATACCCAGAAATGACGACAAACAATATCTGTTTCTCCACCCACCCCAGGTCTATCTCTAATTTTGTTATGTAATTATCTATTTATTTATATATGTTATATAAGTATATATATTTATTTATTGATCTATGATCAATAGATAGATAGCAGATAGATATATCTGGCCTAGATAGATTGATAGATAGATATATATATTTATCTATATTCCACTAATATTATATTTAATGTATTTGTAGCTCAACTTTCCCATAACCAAGTATCAAAAATGCTCTGGGCCAGTGGTCGGCAAACTGCGGCTCGTGAGCCACATGCGACTCTTTGGCCCCTTGAGTGTGGCTCTTCCTAAGCCTTAGGAGTACACTAATTAAGTTAATAACAATGTACCTACCTATATAGTTTAAGTTTAAAAAATTTGGCTCTCAAAAGAAATTTCAATCGTTGTACTGTTGATATTTGGCTCTGTTGACTAATGAGTTTGCCTACCACTGCTCTGGGCTGTTGTAATGTTACCTGTTGAAGTCTTTTTAAAAAATATATTTATTGATTTTTTCCAGAGAGGAAGGGAGAGGGATAGAGAGTTAGAAACATCGATGAGAGAGAAACATCGATTAGCTGCCTCCTGCACACCCCCTACTGGGGATGAGCCTGCAACCAAGGTACATGCCCTTGACCAGAATCAAACCTGGGACCCTTCAGTTCCCAGGCCGACGCTCTATCCAGTGAGCTAAACCAGCTAGGGCTACCTGTTGAAGTTTTATGAAAGGGATGTTAGAGTAGAAATTGACAAAGGCCTTCCTTAATTCATTCCCATTAAAATATCTTGGTTTTGCAAATTTAATAAAATTAAGACCAGTTGAATATATTGCTAGGGCTTCTTCTAGGTCCTTTGAAGAAACCCTGTGCAAATAAGCCTCAGTAGCTTCATAATAAACTAGAGGCCTGGTGCACGAAATTTGTGCATGGGTAGGGTCCCTAGGCCTGGCTGGCAATCAGGGCCATTTGGGACCTTCCTTCCCCTGGCTGCTGGCTGCCGGCCGGGGTCTTCCTTTGTTTCGCACTGACCCCTGGTGGTCAGTGCACATCATAGCGAGTGGTTGAACTCCCAGTCGGCCAAACTCCCAAGGGGACAATTTGCATATTAGCCTTTTATTATATAGGATCTGTGAAAGGGGACAGTAGCAGGAGGACTTGTCCCTAGAAATGTGGGGAATAAATTCTTTCAGGGCTCATTCTTCTCAGCTCTGAAAGAATGAAATACAGGAGGGGAGCATGGAGGCACAGTCACACCTTCTTTACCTGTCAGGGCAAGGAAACTGTAGTGAGAGGCTCTCACAGAAGCAGTGAGTCTGGGACTTAGACTGCCACCACTGTGGTGATAGCTGCGGCCACAAAGATGCAAGGGAAACAACAGATTTGAGGCATAGTTTCAGCAAACCTGAGGCCTGGAGGAACAGCATGTAACAGGGTTGATGGTTGTAATCAAATGTTTATAAACCTTTGACATCCACCTGGGTTTGGGGGAAGAAAGGAGGCTAAGATTCCAGATATTAAGCTGGTTGGGGCCCAGCTGTAGTATTATTGTGACCCATATGCTCATTTAATTCTTTCTCTACATCAGTAGCCCAGAAAATGTCTGCCTCACTTAAACATTAGTAATTCAGTTAAACCACTAAGATAATGTATCAGTTAACACTCAACTCAAAACCAATCCCAATCTAATGGTATAGTTTTTTTATTGTCAATTTTTAAAGTAATCTATGTATTAATAGACCTCTTTTCCTTTTAAATTTATTTTTCAATTACAGTTGATATTCAATATTATTTTATACTAGAGGCCCGGAGCACAAAAATTTGTGCACTCGGGGGTAGGGGGTCCCTCAGCCAGACCTGTGCCCTTTCGCAGTCTGGGATCCCTTGGGGGGTGACCACTTGCTGGCTTAGGCCTGCTCCCTGGGGGATTGGGCCTAAGATGGCAATCAGACATCCCTCTGGCAGCCCGGCAGCCCTCGGGAGATGTCCACTTGCCAGCGGGGAGCAGACCTAAGCTGTAGTCAGATATCCTTAGCGCTGCTGAGGAAGCGGGAGAGGCTCCCACCACCACTGCTATACTGGCAGCCATCAGCCTGGCTTGTGGCTGAGCAGAGTTCCCCCCTGTGAGAGCGCACTGACCACCAGAGGGCAGCTCCTGCATTGAGCATCTGCCCTTTGGTGGTCAGTGTGTGTCATAGTGACCAGTCATTCCCAGTCTTTCTGCTGTTAGGGTCAGTTTGCATATTACCCTTTTAGTATATAGGATAGAGGCCTGGTGCACGGGAGGGGGCCGGCTGGTTTGCCCTGAAGGGTGTCCCAGATCAGGGTGGGGATCCCGCTTGGTTGCCTGGCCAGCCTGCGTGAGGGACTGATGGGTGTTTGCAGCTGGTCACACCCCCTTCAGGTTGGGGGTCCCCACTGGGGTGCCTGGCCAGTCTGGGTGAGGGTCTGAGGGCCGTTTTCAGGCTGGCAGGCGACTAAAGCTCCCAGCCTTTTTTTTATTCTTTTTTTTTTTTTATTCTGGGATGTATTTACCTTCTATAGCTGTCACTGGAGCTGAGAGCTAGCTCAAGCTCTGAGGCTGTGGCTGCCTGAAAGCAGGTATCTGGGTTTGTTTAGCTTCTATAATTGAAATTCTGTTGTCATCACTGGTGCTCTAAGCTCTGAGCCCGCGGACGGCTGAAAGCAGGTACTTGGGGTTTGTTTAGCTTCTATAATTGCAACATTGTTGCATCTGGAGCTCAGAGCTGGGCCGCGGCAGGCGGGGAACCTTGGCTTCCTCCATCACTGTAGCAAGCAAGCCTCCTGTTCGCTTCAGCTGTGTGGCTGCCGGCCGCCATCTTTGTGGGCAGTTAATTTGCATATCCTGCTTAGCCAATGGGAAGCATAGTGGAGGTATGGTTAATTACCATGTTTGTCTATTATTAGATAGGATTAGTTTCAGGTGTACAGGGTAGTGATTGGACATTTTTTTTAAAAATATATTTTATTGATTTTCTACAGAGAGGAAGGGAGAGGGACAGAGAGTTAGAAACATCGATGAGAGAGAAGCATCGATCAGCTGCCTCCTGCACACCTCCCACTGGGGATGTGCCGGCAACCAAGGTACATGCCCTTGACCGGAATCGAACCTGGGACCCTTGAGTCCGCAGGCCGACGCTCTATCCACTGAGCCAAACAGGTCAGGGCGTGATTGGACATTTATATAATTTGAAGTGATCTCCCCCCTCTATCAAGTCTAGTACCACCTGGCACCATACATAGTCACTAGTATTACCATATTATTGGCTATATTCCTTATGCTGTACCTTACATCCCCATGACTGTTTTGTAACTACCAATTTGTACTTCTCAATCCCTTCACCTTTTTCACTCAGCCTTCTAACACCCCTCCCATTTGGCAACCATCAGTCTGCTCTTTGTATCTATGAGTCTGTTTACATTTTGTTTGGTCATTTATTTTGTTCTTTAGATCCACATATAAGTGATCTTCTCTGTCTGACTTATTTCACTTAGCATACTACCCTCTAGGTTCATCCATGTTGTGGCTAATGGGTCACAATTTATTTAACCAGTTTATAAACAATTAGGTTGCTTCCACTTTTTGCTATTATAAATGCAGCTGTGAACATCCAGACACATGTGCCCTTGTGCTAACATGCAATATATTCTCTGGCACACATAACTGGGAGACAAATTAATGGACTGTAGAATACACACCATTTCTAATTTTGCTAGGTAATTACAGCTTTCCAAAGAGAAGGCATAAAGAAACACTCCCACCAGGATTATATATGAGTTCCTGTTACTCTATACCTTCATCAACACTTGATATTGTTAGACAGTATTTCTCAAATTTGTGAATGGTTAATGGTATCTCATTGTGGTTTTAATTTACTAATTGTCCTAATTATAACTTCTTTGGCCCTTGGAGTTTGTCTTCTTGGAAGCATTCATTATCTTCTAGCCATTTTTCTATTGATTTACCCATCTTTTTCTATTTGATTCACAGAAACACTTTATATATTCTTAAATCTAGCCCCTATCAATTTTTAAAAATGTATTTTGATACCGATTTATTTACTTTCCATCATAATTCATCATCCCCTATATCTTCCTCCACCTCTGCTCCTACTTCCTCCCCCTGTAATCACCACACTGCTCTCTCTTTTTTTCTTTTCCTTTTTTGCTCAATCTCTCCACTGCCACCCTTGCCCCCTGACAGCTTCCAGCCTACTCTGTCTCTGTTTTGCTTGGCAGTTCAGTTTGTTCATTAGATTCCACATATGAGTGAAATTATATGATACTTGTCTTTCTCTGACTGGCTTATTTCGCTTAGTATAATGTCCTTCAGGTCCATTCCTGCTGTTGCAAATGTTGTGTGTGTGTGTGTGTGTGTGTGTGTGTGTTTTATATATTTTATTGATTTTTTACAGAGAGGAAGGGAAAGGGACATAGAGTTAGAAACATCGATGAGAGAGAAACATCGATCAGCTTCCTCCTGCACAAGGGGATGTGCCCGCAACCAAGGTACATGTCCTTGACTGGAATCGAACCTGGGACCCTTCAGTCCACAGGCCGACGCTCTATCCACTGAGTCAAACCGATCAGGGCAGTGTGTGTGTGTGTGTGTGTGTGTGTGTGTGTGTGTGTGTGTGTGTGTTTAAGTAAGG
This sequence comes from Myotis daubentonii, assembly GCF_963259705.1. Taxonomy (NCBI): domain Eukaryota; kingdom Metazoa; phylum Chordata; class Mammalia; order Chiroptera; family Vespertilionidae; genus Myotis; species Myotis daubentonii. The sequence goes on from NC_081841.1 coordinate 28,794,615, forward strand.
TAGTTATAATATTCAAATAGAGGCAGCTCTTATTTATTTTTCCATTATTCATGTACTTATATCCTTCTTGGAACAAAATACCACTTTTCTAATGGTCCTATTAATATAGTTCCAAACAATTTAATCATCATCTTCTTGGTTGAGTCAATTCTGGAATTTGCCTTTATCTTGGATATTCCTGAAGGCCTCCCAAGAGGCCCAGAGCCAGGGCGTTAATGGAGTCTTGCAAAGAGGAAAGACCCAGTGTGAGTTTAATTGTGAGAGTACTGCAAGCCCTACTAGAATCACTGTCCAATGTTTTATTGCTATTAGTTTTAAGAAAACCTTCTTGACAAATAGTACAATAATATACTTAAACCTCAAATCTAGTAATTCTCAAATCTGGCTAATGCCCAGAATTTCCAGGGGCTTATAAAAAATAAAAATTCTTGCCCTAGCTGGTTTCACTCAGTGGATAGAGCATCAGCCTGCAAACTGAAGGGTCCCAGGTTCGATTCTGGTCAAGAGCACATGCCTTGGTTGTGGGCTTGATCCCCTCTGGGGGGCATGTAGGAGGCAGCTAATCAATGATTCTCTCTCATCATTGATGTTTCTATCCCTCTCTCCCTCTCTCTTCCTCTCTGAAATCAATAAAAATATTTAAAAAAATACAAATTCTTCACCCATTGGGAAATTTTGTTTCAGTAGGTCTGAGGAGTTGCCTGTATTTTTAAGAAGTTCCAAATTGATTCCAATATTCTATCCAGATTCTAGTTTAATATTCAGGGCAACATGTGTATAGTATGTCTCTCATTTCACAGAAGAGGTTTTGAACAATCAATGGAATATGTGGGTGGTAGAAAAAAAAGACCTTCCAATAGTAGGTACTATAGATATTTGGTGTCTCTATAAATGTTTCGAAAGATGTTGCTGCCAGTATGAAGCCATCGCAGAGGCTGTAAACCTACTAGGCCAACATTATCTGCTCTCTTATCCTTTTTCAAGATAATCTTAAAATCTTGCCATGAATAAAGGCTTCCTAAACGATTATCACTCATACTAGTCTTTTTTAGTTTTCAAACTCTTATATTAATAAAGCCAACAGAATGTAATTGAACATTGAAGTATTGATCTTTATTAAATGAAATGGGGAGAACTTTATAAATTGCAAACTATGATTCAAATGTTATATTGATTATTCTATCTTGTATTTTGTGCTGTTATGTGTCTTCTCACTATCTGGATTCCAAACTCTCTGAAAACTACAGATTGTTACACTTTTCTGATCCAAATAAAAAAATTAAAACTCACACACACACATATGCTGGTTAACTTGGGAGTAGCGTTGCAAGAAAGAGAAGATGGACTGCTAGTTCTACCAAGGGAAATAATATTTGTGCCCAAAAAGATAATTAGGTTCCCTAAGCTTTCATACTCTCTTTCTTGACTTAGTGTATAACTATTTCAGCTATGGTCTTTTAGTTTTATGTACTCAGATTTATTATTTTTGTAGCCTAAAAAGTGTATTCCACAGGTTAAAGACTCACAATCAATTAATAAAAAATTTATTAGGCTCAAACTATCGACCAAAAGAAAGATTCATGTCTTCTTCTATATAACCTGCTTTTTCTATGCCTCAAGATGGTTATTTAAAAATATTTTTGAATAATTACTATATGTTTTAGCATTTATGGTAGTTTAAAATATTTATATAAGGAACCAAACATTAAAAGCAAATTTTGCATTTCATAGTTGATATATACATTTTCTGGAATTATATATAGGGGAGAAAAATAATATTCTTTCAATAATTTTGAGCTCTTAACTATCATAGAAGACAGGTCAACAAGAGAAAGACAAGTTTATTAACAGATATATATCATGTATACATGGGAAATATCCAGGGAAAAATGAGTAACTCCTCAAGGTGGCTTAGAATTCAGGCTTAAGTACCATCTTAAGAGAAGATATACTAGTAGGTCTCTTACAGGAGAGTAAATGATTTTTAGAAAGATACATGGGCGCTTAGAAGAGTAGATGCGAGGTGTGACAGTTGTGACAAAGTTTGCCTGGGTGTGGCCTTGACTTCTTGTCCCCTCTCCTGTAATAAGAGTCAATCTCCCCTGGTTAATGATACTTCCTAGGATACTTTTGACAATAGAGTTCCTTTGGAGGACTTGTCTTTAGGCAGACAGGAAATTCAGAGAACGCCTATCCCTGCATTTGCTATTTCCCAAGGGTCAAGAGCTCAAAATAATATACCAAAGCAACATATTTTGGGGAAGCACAGTCTGCTATCTTTCATGCACATCATTACGATTTTGGATATTATACTCTTCACATATTTCTTGCCATTTTTCTAGTTTGAGCATAAATACAAGAACTTTGCTCCATAACATTTAGAGTTTGTAGTGTTTATTTCATAATGCCAGTTCATTAATTTCTGTAGTAAGGAATGGCACATTGCAAATTATACTAATTTAAGGGCATCTTTTTACTTATCAGATTTCCTTGGCCATGAATGAAATATACCTAACCATGCAAGTGAGGGAAAGCCAACATTCTCAACAGCAGGAATGACTTGCTTATCTTCAAGCATCAGTAGGAGAAAACTCAGATACAATTCTAAAAGTTTCTTTTACAACTATTTGTAGAAATAACTTAATTCATTTCATATATAGAAGGATTTTAGCAAATAAACAATGCATGATTAGAAGTCCTTTCTATGTATGTTTGTATATAATAACTAAATGGTTGCCTGTAACATGGGGTCAGCTGGGCCTATTCATTTTTACTTGAGAATTTAAATTTTCAATTTTGGAACAAAATAAAAAATGAGGCCATGTGGAAAAGAAGGAACTTTGTAGCTATAGATTTCACTAATTTTGAAGTCAATTTACACCTCTATTTTAAAAACTTGTTATATGTCTACTTAAAACTATTGTTTATAAATGTTCTGTTATAAGCTTGTGGTTTTAATGATGTGAGTGAAGATAGTTTGCAAAAGTTGGAAATGAGTAAGGGTCAAACTTAGCCTAGAAAGAAACCACAAAACTGCATAACTAAATATTGAACTAGATTGAAGTGCTACTGTTAAGGATAAAAACATGATGAAATTTCTTTCACAAGAAAATAAATAAAATGGATGAGGGTGTAGATCTAGATTGCTTTAGACTGAAGATACTTAGATGAAGAGAAACCATTGAGAGGAAATTCCTAAAAACTGGGGAGAGTTGCTTGAAAACTTCTTGAAAGTTCATTGTCAAACCCTGAAGTTAGAAATGTGCAGATTTAGCATTGTGGAGGAAAAAGGATCCACATACTAAATGAGCTCAGGGGAGGACAGTATGGCGGGCCTTACCAAACAAAGCAAGCAACAGGGTGATCTGAACATAAAACTCCCTAACTAAAAGTGGGTCATGGTCGGTAGTCCTGGACCAATCTTTAACTTTGAAATTCCCTATTGTCTTTGTGCATCTAACATAACATAACTTTGAAATGTCAGAGTAATTTTCTTTTCAGACCCCTCAAAACATAATGGCCAGTACCAGAGCATGAGACCACATTGCTATTCTGTTGTCCACATAGCATCATTCTGTGCTGTAAATATTAACTATCCTGTACCCACCAATGGAAAAGAAGTATGTGTTTCTCTATTTTGCTTTTTATCCAATATCAGAGATTTCTCTGCTTTGCTTTCTCTTGCCTCCCAAATCTACCACCAATGAATTTTGTGTAATGCCCCCCTTTCTATCTCCTCCTTTGATTCTAATGTATAAAATAAACTGCAATTTCATTCTCCAGGGCAATATCTCAATCTGCTGAGATTTTGTTTCTTGGCAATTGTTAGTTTGGCCCAAATAATCTCTTATATAACTTTTCCTTAGGTTGAATTTTTTAAAAATATATTTTTATTGATTTCAGAGAGAAAGGGAGAGGGAGATAGAGATGGAAATATCAACGATTAGAGAGAATCATTGATCGGCTCCTTCCTGCACACCCCCTATTGGAGATCGAGCCCACACCCAGGAATGTGCCCTTGACCAGAATGTAACCCAGGACCCTTCATTCCACAGGCAGATGCTCTATCCACTGAGCCAAACCAGCTAGGGCTGTTTGGATATTCTTTTGTTGACAGCATGCTTCTTCTCATCTGTTACACCAGCAGTTCCCAACCTATGGGTCGCGACCGCTTTGGGGCTTGAACAACCCTTTCACAGGGGTCACCTACGACCATCAGAAAACACATATGTAATTACATGTTGTTTTTGTGATTAATCACTATGCTTTAATTATGTTCAATTTGTAACAATGAAAATACATCCTGCATATCAGATATTTACATTACGATTCATAACAGTAGCAAAATTATGTTATGAAGTAGCAATGAAAATAATTTTATGGTTGGGGTCACCACAGCATGAGGAACTGTATTAAAGGGTCACAGCATTAGGAAGGTTGAGAATCATTATGCTACACCATGTCCAGATTAAAAGCATGACAAGCTAGCCAACTGAAAATGCACCAAATATTTTAGCCTATATCTTAATTATCTAATTAACAAATATTTATTGATTCAACACTTCTTTTTTGTAGTGTTTACTTTATTCTACTCTGCTGGACTCTGAGAAGAATGAATGAGAAATGGTGCCCCCCTTGGAGGTGCTAAGAGAGCTATTTCTCCAAGGTCTTTTATTTATTTATAATTAAATATCTTTTCATTGATTTCAGAGAGGAAGGAAGAGATAGAAACATCCATGATAAGAGAGAACCATGGATGGGCTGCCTCCTGCACGCCCCCTGCTGGGGTCAAGCCTGCAACCCGGGGCATGTGCCCTGACCAGGAATTAAACCTGTGACCTCCTGGTTCATAGGTCAATGCTCAACCACTGAGCCAAGCCGGCAGGGCTGTCCAAGGTCTTGATGACAGAGAGTAGCAGAGCCAGGGGAAGAGTCCTGGTGTCGTGATTCCTGGTTTAGAGCTCTCTCTTCAAGGCCGCATTGCTTCTGAAGTTTAAAAGTCTGACCAATTCCCAAAACAGAGAATGCTGGGCAGTGATGTAAGCAAGTCAGTACCTCTATTTCAAAATAGGTTAATAAGAGCCTAGGTATTTTGAAACTATTAAAAATAAACCTACAGAATCTGAGGTAATGGGCCCTAAAGTCTCTTCCATAACAATCAAACTCTAAATCTAAGAAACATCCCCAAACACAAGTATTAAAACATCAAAGGTACTGATTTTAAAATACAAAAGCACTAAAGCAAGTATTTAAAGTATCAAGACAAGTGTTTAAATGTAATTGAGGTCCTTTCTTAATTACTCAGTTAAAGCAATTCCATATATGGGGGATAGGGAATCTTCAATTTCCAGCTTGAATAGCTCTGCCTTGCTCCTTACTGTAGGGAGAGACTTAAGACTTGGTGGCTAATTGCACTTGTATTTCTTGGTCATGAAAGTAAAGCAGTCAAAGCAGGACAAAGGCAGCTCACAATTATTGAGTATCATCCGTGGGCTCTGGACTTTATGTGTGTCATGTCATTGATTCATCAAAACGACCTTAGGTAGTAAAGATTATTGTCCTCATTCTACTGAAAATGAAATATGAACATTTTAAATACTGTGCCCAAGGACATATGGTTTGCAAGTTGTAAAGTCAGAAATGGAACCAGGCTGGTCTAATTTCAAGGTTCGTTTTTTGCACCATACCATGTCACCTCCAGGTATCACAGTCAGATGTAAATGAGAGAAAAACAACAACAACAACAACAACAACAACAAAAAACAACAACACAAAACAAAACAAAAAATACATCTGAAATTGGAAGATGGAAATAGGGAAAGGCTAACATTTAAATTTTTGTTGAATTAGTAAATACATCATCAGCAGGAGGGCTAGATTTGTAATCCTCATTATTCTCTGGTCAAAAATCACTTTTCAACAAGTAGTTCCAGTTCACTCACTCATGCTGTATCCAGGAACAAACCATAATATCCATAGAGAATCTTCTGAGAGATTCTGCATCCATTGAGAAGTAGGAAGATAAAATCCTGGGCTCTAGAGGCAGAGTTTAAATAACATCTCTGCTACCAAATATATATAGTGCTTTGATATATATATATATATATATATATATATATATATATATATATATATATATATATATATATATATATATACAGATTTTTTTAAGTTTCTTGTGCCTTGGTTGTATCAATGGGGATAATTTTCATAATGTCTTACTCCTAAATTTGGGGAATAAACTCAACATGGTGACTAGTTCAAAGTGAGTTTTCAACAAATGTTAGTTTTTATTATTACTTTAAAACAGATATTATAACTATAGATTGATTTCCTATACTCAGAGGCAAAAATGACACATATTTTTATATTGTAAACTAAGTCTGATCCATTTCGGACTGGTGAAACGTCCACTGATTGATTTGGAGAGCTCATTCTCACCCTTTGGAGTATATGTTTAGAGTAAATGAGTCCTAAATTGGAGGAGGATGATTGTTGATGTCCAGGCTCATGTGGCCTATTCAGAGATGGTGGCTCTATTCCCCAAATAGGACCTCTTTCCCAAGGCCTTACAGCACTTCCAAAATTGCAGCCATTTCTATCCAAGGCTCTACCACTCAATCGATTGTCACCACCAATCCCCCAAACTCAAATTCAAAGATTTTTCTTTCTCAGACTTAGAGATATAACTGCCTATTTTGAGTTTGGACAATTCCTCTTCAAAATTCTGGTTTTTGCCTCTTTTAAGATACCCCAGCCTGCATCTTTTTAACATACAAACTTCTGTAACATTATCTTTAAGATAGCCAAAGCTTGTCTGGCATGCTCTCTTTGACTCTAAAGAAAAAGTATTCTTTCTTCACCAAGAGGTGGAAGTGGTGAGACAGATCCAAAAGTTTAGAAAACCAATTCTGGTCTATTCATACTGATGGAAGAAATATACCTTCATTATTTTCTGGTGAGATTGTGTTAGAAAAATTCAAAGCAGCAGGGAACTTTCTCAGTAAATTGCCTTGTATAATTATATATAGATTCATACTATCTAAAGACTATAGGGAATATGGGAAAAAAATATAATCTACCCATTCAAGGAGCTTACCCTATACTTAGGGAAATAAGACCTAGTCAAGATAAAACAACTGAGATACTTCAGAGCTTTCTGAAATTTCTATCAAAAATCTGAATATCCTTCCAGTGATTTTAAAACATAGAAATTTTAACTAAGCACTAGTTTGGAGAGTTATATCTATGCCTGAAGATATACTTTGATGGCCATAATCTTTATCTTTCTGCTTCAGTGACATGGAGATGGCTTGGATGTCAGGGTGTCAGAGAATGTTCCTAGCTGATTAAGCTGCTATAGACATAACAAAGGCCATAGTTTAAATTAGCTCCAACAGTCTAATCAGAGTGAACAGACTACTTGGGTCAGAGATGGAGATGTATTGGCAGCTAATGAAGGCTGTCTAGAGGGATTTTGGTGAAAAAAACTGAAGTATATTAATGCTGAAAGCAGTTTGATTCTAGTGCAAGGACTTAAGGGTGATTTAAAAGGAAATGTTTATGCTAACAACTTATTTTGGTTTTCTTTTCTTTGAAGTTTGACTCTATGTATGATGAAAGTTTGGCTTTTAAGAATCATGAAAAATATAATTTTTCTCATCTTTCTCATGAATGACTTAAAAATACTAACCTATTTAAATAATCACACTCAGGACCATTTGAACATCTCAGACAACCTCATCAATATGCCCACTACCCTTGGGGCAAAATGCCCTAACTGCAGATTCAGAGTTTTTGATTGAGGAAGCCAATTGCATCTTAATTCTTCAACCTTGAGCACATTCATAGTCTAAGAAAAATTTCCATCACTCATCTTTGGAAGGCACTGAACTCACTTTTATAAAGAACTTTTCCAGATTATATATAATTTGTAATATATTTTTTAACTTAAATAGAAAACTATCCTAAGTTGGGTTTCCTGGGAAATAAACTTAGGTTTCCATGCGGGATGTTTAGGAATGCTCTCAGGATCAAGGATCAACACTTGGAATGGAATGAAAGGACAATGGCAGAGGGAGGAGCTGAATTGTGGTGTAATCACAAAAAAGTCTCACTGGATCCTAAAGGGAGCTCTGGAACTGGGGTGGCTCTTTAGAGCTGGACCTTTATTCCTACCCATCAGGTAGTCCTTGGATTTGGGTTGTCCATGGGAAGAAGAGGTGACCTTGGGTGACACTGTTCTCTTCTGCTGAAGGCAACTGCCAGAGAAGGACTCAACTGAGCACCTTCAAACACTGGCTGAAGAGTTAATTATCAGCCATTATAGTCTACCCATTGAGTTTCTCAAATCCATTTCCTTTATATGATAAATTATGGAAACAATTACTACAGGATTCTGATTGATCTTTTTTTAGGGGGAAACTTGCCTGAGAACGTTTACTGGGCTGTATTCCCAACCCATCTCTGCATTGGTCTCAAGACTGCAACTAATACTCATTGTTTCTTTCCTCTACTACCCTCTGTTATCCATTTCCTCATTCTTGGTTACCATCTCTCTTGGTGTAGATTACTTGACCTGATGAAATGATTCAGGCTTCAAATCCTGAGGAGTCTGAATCCCTGGTCACAATACTGATGGCTGCTGCATGTGTTCATTTATCAATAAAATTAAGCAAGGGAATAATAAGGGACATTCCAGTGGATCACCTGAGTACCAAACATATACCCCCAATGTTTAAGACAAGCCTTATCACTTCTTATTGATTCATTACCTCTAACAATAGGGCTACTCCTTTCCTTATCTGCTGTTCTCTTTGCATGAAGACTCTGATATGACCAGATAATAGCCTTACTTAAAGTTTAATAAAACTCTTGTTTTATTCCCTGGTGAAAACATTCCACTTTTTGGAACCAGTCAACTAAACCTATAAAGCTCAGAGTTTTAAGGTTGAGAAGCCCAAGTGGGACCACTTTTATTTCTAGTTCATGGCTTCTAGGTCCAAGTATTCTATTTATTGAGGGCGCAACAAAATGTAAGAGTTGCATATTTAAGATATAAACTGCATGTAAAGAATATTGTCATATCAAGGTATGAAATTACCTCCCAGTTGCTATTTCACTTGTGCCTTCAAAAGGCTCTTCCATCACTCTATCAAACCAACAGATGGTATGATATCTAATTGGCCCATGGTCATATGATCACCGCCATGCCTCCTGTTCTGTAAAGTAGGTTTCTAGGTCTGGAGCAATGTTAGATGGAATTTCATGCTGATGGGTCAAATGCTCTATAAGCCCTAGCGTAGCAAGTAAGGCAAACCCACTCTTGGAATGTGTATACATTTGGCCAAGATGTTTGGGACAAAACTTTTCTGAGTACCCTACTGAATGCCTCATGAAATATGAGCTTATCCAGTCTGGCTGGAGGAAACAAGGCCTTGTTCCTTTGTATAAGATATTGTTTTCTCTAATCATTTTGTGTGGTAATTTTACTCACAGGTGATTGTTTTACTCACTGCGTGTGCTGATCATGCTCAGCTGAGTATTCTAAGAGGACCTCTCAAGATCTGTTGAGCTTCCTCACTGTAGCACTCTGATCCACAGCACTCTGCCCTGTGAACCCTAGCTGCCTTGTTTTCCCCACAATCTTCATTTGTTTCCTCAACTAAGGAACTCTGTTGAGCTCTGCCTCAGTTTCCCTTCTTTAAGCTACAATAGTAAACTCTCTAGACAGTAATGTGGAGCAATCACAGAACTCACCTCATTTTTCTCATCCTCTCAGGAATCATTTCCTTTCACTGCCTAAATAGACATTAAGTGTTGAAAACCATTGTTCCTTTACTTATTTGGTTGTTTTATATGGGGGATAGTAATTTTGTCCCATCTGGGTCAATGTCCTTGAATATTAATGTTAGCTTAAACATAGTATTTAACAATCCTATAATCATCTGGGTATTTCCTTCTTCCAGTATCTGGGTATGTCACAGCAAACATTTGACTTCAATGTGAAACAAAAAATAATTCTCAGATACTTTGGTTGTCCTTTATGTCTACAACCTATGTACAGAAGATCCATATTGTAAATGATTATTGTTTATCCCAAGACTTGTTGTACCTATTCTCTTCACTCTTTCTGTGTGTATATTTATTATACTTCTAACTTCCTGAGGACTTATTTTGCTGCCCAATAGCCACTGCTCCTTCCAAATGTTCCCTGAATTCATTCACAATGGTTTCTCTATTTCACTCTTCTAGTCAAGGGCACCTAATCATTGGTAGTCCAATCCTGTGCTCCTTCCCCAGACAAAAATGGCCATTCTACCTGAAAGATGCAGCCTCACCAGACCCTTTCTGCTATAACTCCTCTGGTGGTTCTGCATCCGCCTCCTGCCTGGTCTTGGTGGCTCTTATTGCTCTAGTCTGGTTCTCCACAATCCCAGCAGTTGTCAGAATTCCCCAAATTCATCTAATACATTTTCTTTCCCATAACATATGTGAAGGACAATTCTACTATTTACCCTCAATAAAATGTTCTATCTAGCTTTGCATTATTGTCATATGTATTTTCTTCTGAAACTAAACTGTGAGCCAATAAAAAGCAAGAACTATTGTTTGTTCATCTTGTCTTCTGCAGGACCAAGAAGAAATGTAAATGTTCAATAAATTCTGTATTCATCTTAATCAATCATCAAATGTTTTTAGCCCTTCCTTGTAGAGGAAGGACATATGGTTTCTTTATCTGAATATGCCACAATCTTTAAATTCAACTGAGCAATTATAAAATCATCTCCAACTTCACCTAAGCCTTCCTGAGAGAACTTTTTAAATAAACAGTATTTATTATCCAAAAGTATGTGAAATGGAGTAAAGCCCTTCATGTACCTCTGTACAAAAGTCTCTAACCTTATCTGCAAAATTTCGTAGTCTAAAAGCTCTGAAATCTGTAAATTGTAATTGATAACACTTAACTCTCTTCCCTCCTGGACGTTTTCATACCTGGACATTTGAGTTGTTATTTTTTCTTTTCTTCTAGTTCATTGTTTTTCTTCCCCTGGGGCCCAGGATTGAAATCTGTGGTCTGTTACTTTTCTACTTTCCTATGCCTACTGTATGTATGAAGATGGTTTCCTAATCTTTATTCCAAGGCATAATTTCTCAGCCATGTTCTCATTTTACATCTACTCCTGCCTGAGTGACATGGGCATATACATATACTGCCACCCATTAAAGCTAAATCTGGCAAAAATTGAACTTCTCACCTTTTAAACTGTCACCTTGTCATTTTTCCCACAATCATTAAAATTATCATCATCCCTCAGACTTAGAAAGTGGGATATATCCTCTATTATATTACCTTAATCACACAGATCAACCTTACATGAGTAACAGTTCCAAAGTAAAGCTTCTTCTTCACCTTTCTTTAATTATATGCACGCTAACCAAAAAAACAAAACAAAGATGTTTGGAGCTCAAGAATAGAGTTAATCTATAAAAAGGAATAAAATCTGTTTCACTCAATCATCTCTCATTGGTGTTTCTGGGAACCTAACATCTCTTGCTCTAACCCTGAACTGATTTGATTCAGGTAGGAGGGATCTGATTAGAGTGAATATTCTTCTTTCTACAGTCTTTATGGTCTTTTAGCTTAGTTTATTTTATTTCTTTTACATTTTATCTACTTAGGATAATAAGGCAGTTGGATTTAACTAAAGATAAAAAGATAGCCACAAGGTTCTCAGTTAAAAGCACTAAGGGATACTATATATTTGAAAACTAGATTTGTTTTTCTTTTTTCTTTCAAATTATTTGAGATACTTTTTTATATTCATATAAGAGTTAACTTCTGATTTTATTTATTATAAATTTTTATTTAAAGTATCAACACTGTTGCTTATTAAGTAGAATATTCCTTTGGTTTTAAATCATCATTAATTCTTAAACTATAAGACACCACACCAATATAGATACTTCTAATTAGCTGATGACAACTATACAAAAGCATCTTCTAGCAGAAAGGCCATTTCTTAAGAACATGCTATGTTTCTTCGGAACTTCCTTGTGCTTCAGTTCCTTATGACTAACTGCTCACTGGGTATCCCTTCTGCATATACTCAAATTCCTCATTTCCCCTAATTCATTCTTGATTCTCTATTTGCCATTCACTCAAGTATTAAAGTACATTTTCAAATCATTTTCTATCAAGCTAATGAGTTAATTCATATCCATTTTATTTCTGAAATACCACCTTCATTCATTTGCTTATTCCTATTCCATTTCATTATTCTGATCTCATATCTCTTGCCTTGATTATAGCAGTAGACTCCTAAGGATCCTTTGAATCTAGCCTCTTCTCTTGACCTGTAATCCCCCATGCTATCAAAGATCTTTCTCATGAAAGGACGGGAAACCATAGAAATCTTAGAGGAATCCACAGGCAACAAAATCTTAGACATATGCTGAAGCAATATCTTCACCGATACAGCTTCTGGGGCAATGGAAATTAAAGAGAAAATAAACATCAAAATAAAAAGCTCTGCACAGCAAAAGAAACCATCAACAAAACAACAAGAAAGCCCACTGCATGGGAGAACATATTTGCCAATGTTATCTTGGATAAGGGTTTAATCTCCAACATTTACAGGGAACTTATATGACTTAACGAAAGGGAGATAAACAATCCAATCAAAAAATGGGCAACGGACCTAAATCGACACTTTTCAAAAGAAGACATACAGAAGGCCAAGAGACATATGAAAACGTATTCAAAGTCACTAATCATCTGAGAGATGCAAATCAAAATGACAATGAGGTACCATCTCACACCTGTCAGAATGGCTATCATCAACAAATCAACAAATGAAAGTGCTGGCGAAGATGCGGAGAAAAAGGAACCCTCATGTACTGCTGATAGGAATTCAGACTGGTGCAGCCACTGTGGAGAACAATATGTAGTTTCCTCAAAAAACTAAAACTGGAACTCCCATTTGACCTAGTGATCCCACTTCTAGGAATATATCCCAAGAAACCAGAAACACCAATCAGAAAGGATATATGCATCCCTATGTTCATAGCAGCACAAATTTACAATAGCTTAGTTTTGGAAACAGCCTAAGTGCCCATCAACAGATGAGTGGATTAGAAAACTGTGGTACATCTACACAATGGAATACTATGCTGCTGTAAAAAGGAAGGAATTCTTACCATTTTGCAACAGCATGGATGGACCTGGAGAGCATTATGCTAAGCGAAATAAGCCAGTCAGAGAAAGCTAAGTATCACATGATCTCACTCATTTGTGTAATATAATGAACAACATAAACTGATGAACAAAAACAGATCCAGAGACAGAGAAGCATCGATCAGACTGTCAAACCTCAGAGGGAAGGTAGGGGAGGGTGGGGGTAGGCGGGGGGAAAGATCAACCAAAGGACTTGTATGCATGCATAAAAGCATAACCAATGGACACAGACACTAGGGGGGTGAGGGCACGAGGGGATAGGTGGGCAATGGGGGATAAGGACACATATGTAATAACTTAATCAATAAAGAAAAAAGATTAAATTAGAAAAAAGGTCACTTTATTTTCTGAACAAAAGAATTTTGATGTCTTATTGCCATTATGACAAAATTCAAATTTCATTACATGACATTAATTGCTATGATATGAAATCAATTATCAGTTAAGTGTTGAATTGCATTAAACATAATTTTCTTTCTGATTTCAACATTCAATAATGACATATTTCTTTTATACCCTTTATCTCTTACTACTCACTACCCTACTGCTGACTTTATCCTTTAGCTATATTAGAACTCTCTCTCTCTCTCTCTCTCTCTCTCTCTCTCTCTCTCTCTCTCTCTCACACACACACACACACATTGTACTTAGTCAAGGTTCTCTAGAGAAAGAGAACTAAATAATAGGATATAGGTTCTATCTATCTATCTATCTATCTATCTATCTATCTATCTATCTATCATCTATCTAGATTGGTTATATACAATACATATGAGATATATATATATATATATATATATATATATATATATATATATGGTTTATTATAAAGAATTGTCTCTCATGATTATGGAGGCTGACTGGTCCCAAGATCTGCAGGATGAACTGGCAAGCTGGAGAGCCAGAAGAGCCAATAGTGGAGTTCCAGCCTTAGTCTGAAGGCCCGAGAACGAGGAGAACAGATGGTCTAGTTCTTTCTGAAGAATAGCAACTTTGAAACCCAGGAAGCGCTGATGCTTTAGTTCAAGTCTAAAGAAAAGAAAGAGCCAATGTCTGAGTTCAAAGGCAGTTAGGTAAGATGAATTCTTTCTTACTGAGGGAGAATCTGTCTTATTGTTCTACCCAGGGTTCTATTCGGGATCTGCTTTACTCAGTCTACAGATTTAAATGTTAATCTCATTAAAAATCCTTCAGAAAAGTGCTCAGAGTAATGTTTGACCAAATGATGTGCTCCTTGTCAACTTCACCTAGTCAAGTTGACATAAAATTAATCATCAAACACACACTCAAATCCAAGACAGCTTTCAATGTCCCCAAGGCATTTTGTTAGTGTTCATGTTGGTTTCTGATACCTATGCTCTCTCTTTCTTCTCTGATATCTGCAGAATTGATTTTGGTAGAGGAAGCCAGTAGCTCATGCTAATTTTCCATCTGGTCAGGAACCTCCTCTTCAGTTTCCAGATTTTTTTATTTCATCACCAGTACTTTTTTCCTGTATTAGAGAAAATAGCCTCTCTTTTTCAAAACTAACTTCTACTTTCCATCTCTTTCCCGAGTCCCTATTATATTGTTCATTTTAACAACCTTGTATGTATATATATGTAAGCATGTATTTATTTCTAATCTATATGGACCAATAAAGATGTTCTTCATATAGAAATGTTTATTGAATGAACAGATAACTGAATGAATAATGAATGAATGAACGAAATTATCACTGAGAACAAATCTTTAATGCAGAAATTATATGACATTATGCAAATGAGAAAAATGCATCTCATAAATGGTGGTAGAAATTCATATAGTTGAGTTGTGAAGTATTAAAAATACTTTCTAGTTTTAAAACACAAGATTAAACATTGGAAATTGCTGCATTTTATGATCACTTGTTATGTCTCATTATAGTTCCAAGTAATTCTCATTTATTTTATTTCAATTTGTGTGTGTGCGTTTGTGTTTCTGTTCAATTTTTAACATGCTTCAATTAGATTTGGCTTGTGTTGATATCCTGAATACTAGGGAAGACTTTCAGGAAATTATTTCATGATGTGTGAACTCCCAGATGATTCAAAGATTTATTGTCACCTTAACTGAAGAGCAATTTTTCTATTTTACTTTTTCTTTCTTCACCTGCTTCCTATACTCTTTTTCTACTCTTTTTTTTTCTTTTAGTAGGGAAGAGTGGAAATTCTGAATTGTTTTTTGTAGCACTCAGTTCTTTTTTGGCAAATTAGCCAGGGTTCTTGACTTCCAAGAACTCTTAGAGAAAAACAATTTGACAGAATGTAAATTTAATCCTACTTTGATAGCTTTCACTGGGTGGTTTTCTCATATGCAGAGATCACATGTGATATTAGTTTGATATAGAAAACAATTTTCTTATTAAATTGAAAGACCATAAGGTATGAAAGTTAGAGGAGAAGTGATATATTTGTTAGTTTGACCTGGCAGGTCTGTATAACTCTTTAATTATTTATTTTTAAATTTATCTGAAATCCTCTGTTAAATATACCCAAGAAAAGGATGATTATCTCTTTATCCAGAAATTAATTTTAAGGAAAAAATTAAACTTCTATTATTGGGTACCTACTATATGCCAATGTGTCAGGTACGATTCCAGGACCTGGGGGCATAATTAACATCATAACTTTACACAGCACAGTTCTGTTTGTTATTCCTTCTTTACTAACTTTATTCAGATTTAATTCTTTACCCAATTAAATGTTCAAATAAAGAGTAATGATAAACAAGAACAAATACAAAAGAATGTATATTGAAGCAGCACAGGTAAAATAATAAATTATTGTTCATAATTTCCCCAGATTTTACTTACAGCTTATAGATGATATTTTTGCAATATAACTATGCATTGTTTTTCATAAGTCCAGGTAAATTTGTCTAAAATAAACCTGCACCCTGAATTTTATATTCTAAATTTAATTTTCTCCAATTCATAGCTAAAAGGTATCATTTTAATAAAATTATTACTATGAATTTTTATTTATGTTAAAAACACTATTGTCAAACAAACTTTTTTCTTCTTTAACATTCTGAGTATTACTAAAAGAGGGTTTTCATCCATTCAACATTCAACAAACATTTATGAATCCTTGCTTTCATACTGAGTGCTAGAGGTAGGGTAATAAATAGACGAGGCATATAATCAAATCAGAGTTATAATTCTAAAAGTTGTGACAACAGTTGTAACCCTAGCCCTCAAAGATAGGAAACAAACCACTCAGGCTCAAGTGTGGAAATTAAAAACTGTATATTATTGTGTTGTTTATTATCTTTTCATAAGATATAGAATCAAATGTTTTGTTGTACTTAGGGGCATTGTTACTTCAGATACTATTCTAGGGTAGCCTTGAGTTTTCAATAGTCCTTGAGTCATACGATCCATGTAGAAAAAATCAAAACATAAAACCTATATGATATCCTTGAAAAAAGTTACTTTCAGCTTGATGCAACTATATAGGCAATAAGGCATACCCTATATTCAAGTATTTTATAATCTAGTTAGGCAAGCTATGAGATGTGATATGCTACATTCAGAGGAAGATTCCAGAAAGCCTTGATAAAGTTGATGGAGTAAGTTTTCCCTAAAGAAAAGATACTCTTCACAGTCATTGAGAGAAGGAAATATATTACCTATGTCTTTTTTTTAAGTTAAATCTTTATTGTTGAAAGTATTACATGTCTCCTTCTCCCCCCCCCCCCCCGCCCCCACCCATTGACCCCTTTAGGCCTGCCCCCATCCCCTGCTCCAGGCCTTCACCACTCTATTGTCCATGTCCAAGGATTATGCATATATGCATATAAGTCCTTTGGTTGATTTTTTCCCACCCACCCACCTCTGCCTTCCCTCTGAGATTCCACAGTCTGTTCCATACTTCTATGTCTCTGGATCTATTTTATTGTGCTACGCAAAATAAGCCAGTCAGAGAAAGACAAGTATTTATGTGATCTCACTCATAGGTGGAATCTAATGATGAACAAAATGGTGCCAATGTCTTTTTAACTCCATATTGTATAGAACAGGGCTTTGCAATCAATAGAAGCTAAGAAAATATTTTCTAATTGAACTCACACAGGTAAAACAGTAAAAGAAGGAATTCCAGGGAAAATGTGAATAAATAATTACAAAAACAATTATAATAATTATTATTATTACAACTAGCATTTACTAGGCACTGTTCTAACTGTTCAAATGTATTGACTCATTAAATTTTCACAACAATTCGATTGAAATAATTGCTATCATTATGCCTATGTTGTACTAATGAGAAAACTGAGGCATAAAAGTCAAACAACTTCTCCGAGGTCATACTGCTAGCTAGTGGTTGAGCCAGGACTTAATCCCAGGAACTCTGGCTTCAGCATCTATTCTCTTAACCACCACACAAAAATACTTTTCAAAGCACGAAGGGTAATATGAATGATATATGATTACTGCTTTCAAAGAACTTAAAATCTGAGGAAAGTTCTATAAATTTGGAACATTTGGATAGTTAAATAGTAATAAATACATTAAAGTTAAAGCTGTTACAACTTAATCTTGAAATGAGGAGCAAGGGCCTGAATGAGTCAATCAGAGAAAGAAATTATTACTGAAACCTGGAATATTCCAGGAAGAATTCCTGAAGGAGAGGAACTTAGATTAGTCCTGGGAAGATGAGTAAGATTAGGTAGTTTGGAAGAAAGGTGTGGAGCATATCCCAGAGAGAGGATATGTTCTGAGTCAAAGTAGGATGCATCTACTAGTAAGCAACAAAAGGCTATATGGTCTGGGAAAACATGTACAGACCAGATTGGCTGGAATGACAATTCTGTGTTCGAGACTGGTGGATAATGGGTAGAAAAGTCTGTTTGAAACATGTAGTAGAGGAACCTGAGTGACAGGCTGAGACTTTGTCTTTTCTTGATCCTTCAGATCTGGTGACACTTGATTCTTTGGTAAAACAAGAAGACTCTGTGCCCAGGGTTCAGTGGCTTCCAGGAATTGTCCTTGGGATAAACCCCGATACTCTCATCTCCATGGACAGCTGATACAAGTTGGATTTGAAGTTCCTGATACCCTGGATATAGCTTCCTCTTCCTTCTGGCCATCCTCAAAAGAAAGCCACTTTCTTTTCTCCTTGTCGAGGGCCTCTAGCGTGACCACTTCCCAAAGTTTAGGCATTTTTGAAAGAGAAGAAAGACACCTTTCCAGCATTTGCAAACATGCTCTGAGGCAAGGGATCACCGTCTGTTAGAATAAACAAATATTAACTCCTGACTGATATATATGTAGCCATGAGTTTTATTGAGAGGTGACTTGTTGGTGTATTGTCACATAAAAAGTGAAAAACGTAGATGAATTGTTCTAAAGTATTCCTGAAAGTCTTTCCTATAGGACCGCGCTGTCCTCACAGGGTTCACATTGTTTTAAAACTATTTGGCATGCCCGAGCTTACCCCTGTGGCACAATAAATTTTTTTAGAAAAGCTTTTGCCTGCTCTTGGAAGACAATATTATGCTAAATATAGTGCCATGCTCCAGAGCTTGTAAAATCAACTACGTGGCACATACCTGGAGATGTCCTCAAAAGAAATATGGCAAGGAAAGTACATTGCCTGCTTTAGTCATACCTGCCATTTCCCTTGCAGAATTTCACTGGAGCGGCTGGACATCTGCATTCCACATCCTGGCCGGCGTTAATGTGATTTTTCTATAAAAGGAGAGGAGGACAAAAGGAAAAGCAAAATGTGCTCCACAATGGAAAATGTGATCCTCAGCCACTGGGGATAAAATTACATCGACGGGGGGAGTTTCTTTCCTCCTTCGAAGAACAATGTTTGATGTTTGAACTAGCCTCTTCAGCGATGAAGCTCATTACTTGGGAGATAAATCAGGTTCTAATTTAGAAAAGAGTTTTCAGAAGTTGCTTAGGAGGGTAGTTTTAGGGGTTAACTTCTGAATAGAGGTTAGATTATGCCTTGTCTGTCTGTCCTGTGTTTGTTGGACAGAGATAATATGGCCTATTCCCCACGGAAGCTCATACAAAGGAATTTCAATTCTATCACAATCATTCATTAGAAATACTGTGGCATTTTAATATCTAGAAACTGTTTAAATCTGGTCTAGTTTCTGCCCCTTTTTTCCTTCTTTCTGTTGATTTCTACATCTCTTCCTATTTATCTCTCTTGTGCATCACACATATTTCACTATGAACTCGATTTTGCGGGTGAAAGGCCACAACTAACTGTTTGCATGCCTTATCTCTGCCTGAGAGAGTGGGAGCTCACAAATGGGCCAGCTGCACCTACTGTACATAAAACAGCAACATCACTTTCATCTCTCCCTTAATGTGCTAGGTTTAGATTACTTTGTGAGCAAAAGGGGTGAAAGGTGGCAGGATACTATTTTAACTAACTACTGGGGGCAGTATTTATTCCTGGTGCCGATTTTTAATGGGAAAGATGGGACATGAAAGGCTGTCAAATGCACTTCTCAAAGAGTTGACAACACAGAATATTTTTATAGATGAAAGGTGAGGAATCTCCACCTCCTCTGTGTAGCATAAACTGTGTGAAAAAAGGGAGACATGTAAAAAAGCCAGATAGAAAACTACATTGCATTATGATTGCATGAAACCCTGCCACAAAACCAGAGGACTACTTCAGAGTTGCATTTGCCAGCTACAGAGAAGAACATGGTGACTTTTAAAAATATACACTTGGAGAAGGATTTCCGTTGCATTTATAATTAATGTAATATTATTTTATCAAGAACTAGGCATTTCAGGAAGTGAATACTCTAATGTGGTAACCAGGTGGAAGTCCATAAAGAAATATACAAAGATAATATTGCCCATGATTGGAAGAGTTACTTCTTTGTCTTGCACTCCCAATCAGACTCTCACATCTATTATGTTTAATTCATAATAGCTTGAAAATTCTGCCTTTGATAAGACCCTCATCTTTCCTTTCTCAGATCGCTATAGCCTTGCTGTGCAACAGTGATTCTCAAGCTTTCTGTCCCTAAACACTCATGGTGTTTGATACATGCCTATCAATCACAGTGGTTCCCTATGACAGTGTTTCTCAAGCTGAAGGGGTGGAAGGTACAGGAGATGCATGGGGATCTCTGGAGTAATGTGTACTTTAAAGAAAGCTCTAACATGATTTTGATTGCCTATTTTTTTCTAATTCATGCCCTGGGATCATTCATGTTAAAGTGTTTAACGCTTTGTGATCTGGCTATAATATATTTCATAAATTATATAAATAATTCTGAACCCCACTTATATTCTCTAAATCTCATCATTTTATATATTACCAGAGGCCCGATGCATGAAATTTGTGCCAGGGGTTCAGCCCTCGCAGCCCAGGCTTCGTCTGGAAGGTCGTCCGGTCTAATTAGCATATTATGCTTTTATTATTATAGATTCTATCTATCTGGAATATCAAACTCTGCCTATCCCATTTTCTCTCTACCCAGCACATTTTTATTTCATTTAAAATTCCAAGCTCAAAACTGGTTCTTGAGTGAAGCTTTCTCTATCAGCCCCCAAAAGAATTAGTTGTTCTTGTCCTAGATATTTTCACAGCAACATGACTCTAAAAATGAATTTATGGTGTGATTTTCTAATTTGTCTGTTTAAAGAACTGTCTTCCCAACTGCACCACCAGACTGTGGGCTAGGATGTTTATTCATTTTTGTAAGTCCTAACTTTGAATGTAGTGGCAACCATGTTATAAGTGATGAATAAATATTTTTTTGTATATGTGTGTACTTTTTATTTTTTGAGAAAGCATATATATGTGTGTATATATATATATGAATGTGTATATATATATATATATATGAATGTATATATATATGAATATGCAAACCTTAAGTGTAGAGCTCAATAATTTTTACATTTGTATAATACCTCCATGTAACCAGTACTCAGAAGAAGTATAGAACAATTTCAACATCCCAGAAGTTTCCTTCAAGCCCCTTCCTAGTCAACACCTTCTCTCACAACCAAAGGTTAACTTCTATTCTAACTTTTATACAATAAATTAGTTTTATGGTTCTTGAACAGCATATGGACTCTATAAATGTAATCAGTATTTCTTTTTTGTGTCTGACTTTTTTTCATTCAGTATATTGCGTTTGAGATTCATTCATGAATTAATGTTCATTGTTTTGTATTGTGGTATATAGAATTCCATTGCATAAATATGCCATGACTTATTTAGCCATTCTCTTCTTCATAAGCATATGGACCATTTATAGTCTTTCATTCTTATGAATAAAGTGACTATTAACATTTTTGTAACTATTATTTTTGTGGACATTTTACACTATTTTTTTTTTTTTTTTTTAGTATATAGTTAGGCATTGGATTGGTGGGCAAAAGGATAGGTACAGGATTAACTTTTCAACATATTTTTACTTCTTAAAAATGGCTGGGTCAATTTATACATGCAATAGCTAAATATGAGTGTGTGAGTTGTTCTATATCCTTGCCAAGAATTAATATGGTCAATCATTGATTTTATTTACTTCCTTTATTTATTTTTGCCAGTGTTTTATTTTATTTTATTCCAATTGAGTTTATTGGGGTGACATTGGTTCACAAAACCATACAGGTTTTAAGTGTACAACTCAATGAAACAGCATTTGCACACTACATCATGCGCTCATTACCCTATTGACTTTAGACATTCTGGTGGCTTTATAGTGGTATCTTCTTATAATTGAATTTATATTTCCTTAATAAGTAATAATGTTGAGCAAATTTTTATATACTTATTGGTTATTTGGATGTAATATTTTGTAAACTTTCTGCAATTTTTTGCACAGTATTTTATTGTGCAATTTGACTATTTTCTATTGATTTATTGGAGCTCTCTCTATATATGGATACAACTACTTTGTCAGAGGTATTGGAAATATATTTTCTCAAATACATTGACTTCATTTTTTGTTTTGTTTTATATTAATACTCACCTGAGGATATTTTTCCATTGATTTTAGAGAGAGTGGAAGAGAGAGGGAAAGACAGAGAGAAACATCGATGTGAGAGACACACATCGTTGGGTTGCCTCCTGCATGCGCCCTGACCAGGGCCTGGGCTGGGGAGGGGCCTGTAACTAAGGTATGTGCCCTTGACCGGAATCAAACCTGAGATCCTTCGGTCTGCAGACTGATGCTTTTGAGCCAAACAAGCTAGGGCTTGACTTCATTTTGATGCACAAAAGTTATTGAGTCCAACTTATCATTTTTTAATTTTAATTCTTTTTATGTCCTTTTAAGAAATCTTTCCTTCATCCGAGTTATTGACACTATTGTTCTGTATCCGTCTGTAAATTTGATTGTTTAACTTTCAATTTTATAATCCACCTCAAATTTATTTTTCTGTTTGGTGTGTGGAAAGGTTCAAGGTTTGTTTATATTCCATAGAGGCATGCAATTACTCCAGAAACACGTACTGGAAAGACCATCTTTATGCCCACTAGCCTGTCTTGAGAACTTTGTCATAAACTGGGTAACCATGTATGTGTAGGTTTACTTTAGGGTTGTCTATGATATAGCATTGGTAGATTTGTCTTAATTACTGTATCTTGTAATAGGTAGAGTCAGTCCTTTAACTTTGAACTTAAGACTATTTTGAATATTTTAGGTCTCTAATTTTTCATATAAGTTTTAGAATCCACTTGTCATTTTCCACCCACCCTTCAAAAATAAAACTGTTCTAAGTTTGTAATAATGTTGAACAAATAGATTTTAGCTTGGATAAAGACACTTTAAACAATTTAAAGCTACTTAGATTTTCTATTTCGTCCTGTGTTAGCTTTGGTAACATGTTTTTCAAGATTTTTTTTCTATTTAATTGTTGTTGTTTTTTAATTTTAAGAATGTTTCTTTAAAAATCACTTTACTAACTTTTTAAATGTCTTTACAATATATAGTTATGTTCCCTTTTTCACTTTGGATAGTGGTAAATTATGTTTTTTATTCACTCTCCCATTTTTGGAAAGGGGGGTCCATCTTACTAGTAGTTTATGATTTTCATTTATCTTTTCAAAGTGCCAACTTTGGCTTTGTTGACTGTCTATCATATGCCCAATTCTGCTCTCACTGTATTTATTTTATTCTTTATACTTTCTTTGAGTATAGTTTGCTATTCTCCTTACCTTTTGAGGTAGAAGCTTAAATTATTGGTTTAAGACCACTCTTCTTTTTCTAATACATCCTTACGAAATTATAAAATTCTTGCTAAGCCTTCTTTAGCTGAATCCCATAAATTTTGACATGTTGTGTTTTCATTATCATTTAGCTCAAAATATTTTCTAATTTCCCTTGTGATTTATTCTGTGAATCAAGGCTTATTTAGAAGTGTGTTGCTTAATTTCTAAATATTTATAGATCTTCAGTCATTTATCTGTTATTCAGTTTTAATTTAATACTTGAATGATCAGAATATGATTTAAATCCTTATGAATTTGTCAAGGCTTATTTTAGGAATAGAATATGGTCTATTTTGGTAAATGTGTTATGTGAACTAGAGAGGAATATGCATATTCTTACTGTTGCATATAATGTTCTATATATGTTAATTAGATAAATGTGGTTTGCTCATTTTTAAAATCTTCTTATTCTCATTGATTTCCTTTTTGAGGTTTAGGCAATTATTTTTTCCCTTTTAAATATCTTTATTTTTTTTAGAGAAGACTTAGGTTCAGAACAAAATTGAGTAGAAATTATAGAGCTCTCTTCTACTCTCTTCCTCAACACATGCACATCCTCCTACACTACGGACACCCCGCACCAGAATGGCTCATTTGTTACAGTTGATGAACCGACATTGACACATCATTCACATCCAAAGTCCACAGTTTACATTAGGCTTCACTTCCTATTGCAGGGGTCCTCAAACTTTTTAAACAGGGGGCCACTTCACTGTCCCTCAGACCGTTGGAGGCCCGGACTATAGTTTAAAAAAAAACTATGAACAAATTCCTATGCACACTGCACATATCTTATTTTGAAGTAAAAAAACAAAACGGGAACAAATACAGTATTTGTACTTGCATGTGGCCCGCGGTCCGTAGTTTGAGGACCCCTGCCCTATTGTATAGCCTAAGGGTTTGTACAAATGTGTAATGACACATAGCCACCATTATACTGTCAAATGGAATAGCTTCACTTGCCTAAAAATCCTCTGTGCTCCTCTTATTAATTCCTCCCTCCTCCCTAACCCCTAGCAACCACTATTCTTTTTAATTGTCTCCATACGTTTGTTTTTCCAAAATGTTATATAATGAGAGTCATACAGTACATAGTCTTTTCAAAATGACTTCTTTCACTTATCAATATGTATTTAAAGTTCCTCCATGTCTTTTTGTGGCTTATTAGCTCATTTATTTTTAGTGCTAAGTAATATTCCATTGTTTGGATGTTACAGTTTATTATATATTCACCCTCTGAAGGATGTCTTGATTGCTTCCAAATTATAAATCAAGCTGTTATAAACATCCACAACATGCAAGGTCTTGTGTGAACGTAAGTTTTCAAATCCTTTGGGTAAATACCAAGAAGCACAACTGTTGGGTTGTAGGGAAATGGTATGTTAGTAAGTTTTCCCCTGCAGCCTGGACTTACTGTAGGCCCCAATATAAACTTGTTAAGGTATTGCAGAGTCTTTCTTTCTTTCTTTCTTTTTTTTTTTAATATATTTTATTGATTTTTTACAGAGAGGAAGGGAGAGAGATAGAGAGTTAGAAACATCGATGAGAGAGAAACATCAATCAGCTGCCTCCTGCACATCTCCCCCTGGGGATATGCCCGCAACCCAGGTACATGCCCTTGATCGGAATCGAACCCGGGACCTTTCAGTCCGCAGGCCGACGCTCTATCCACTGAGCCAAACCGGTCTCAGCTCTTTCTTTCTTGAGATATAGTTAACATTTTCAGTGAACAGATTTGGGATCGAAACTTCACTCGGGTCTAGGAACTGGACAAGTGACCATGAGGTTTTTTGTTTGTTTTTAAAATATATTTTATTGATTTTTTACAGAGAGGAAAGGAGAGGGACAGAGAGTTAGAAACATGGATGAGAGAGAAACATCGATCAGCTGCCTCCTGCACACCCCCTACCGGGGATGTGCCCGCAACCAAGGCACATGCCCCTGACCGGAATCGAACCCGGGACCCTTCAGTCCGCAGGCCGATGCTCCATCCACTGAGCCAAACTGGTTAGGGCATGAGTTTGTTTTTTTAATTGAGGTGATCATCCTTAGCTTCCTGTTTATCCATTCCTGCTATATATATGGCAGTACCCTATTGGCTGCCCATCTATTTGCCTCTAGAGATGCTATGTGATATTCATATCACAATTCTCTGAAAGTCATCCACCCTTGCCTACCACTCTGACTTTGACAGTTCTTATGGTCATTGAGATTCCCAGGCTTTTGGTGTCTAAGTGCTGTCACTTATCCTTCATTGCTTCTAGGACCTTTTCATTCATAACCAAACTCTGTGATAGCCTTTCCTAGTATCCACCATGGCCAGGGAATAGAGCTACTACTGAGTTTATTATTGATTCTATATGCTTCTCGCCAGAGCATACCTGATGTCCTTGTTGAATGGTGTGTCCTCTGGAACATAATCCTCTTACGGATCTTCTGACCTCACATGACATACCCACTCTAGCATGCCCACTTCCCTGAGCCTTTTTATCTCTTTCCTCATTGTCTGTCATGGTAATTCAAGCATTGCAATTTCACTCAGTATGGGCTGTTACTTTCTCTAGAGTTCTAAAAGACAGCATAGCTGCAAACTTGCACAATCCTCTGGGGGCCTTACCAAAGTGAGGAATTCATATCCTGAAAGAATGCCTCTAAATCAGCAGTTCTCAACCTGTGGATGACGACCCCTTTGGTGGTGGAACGACCCTTTCACAGGGGTAGCCTAAGACCATCCTGCATATCAGATATTTACATTACAATTCATAACAGTAGCAAGATTACAGTTATGAAGTAGCAATGAAAGTAATTTTATGGTTGGGTCACAACATGAGGAACTGTATTTAAAGGGCCAGAAGGTTGAGAACCACTGCTCTAAATAAATAAACTATGCATTTTTTTAAATCTAGTTTTATATTCTGTCCTCCTGATAAAAGAACCCTCAAAATCCAGTTTCCCAACTACTTTCCAGACTCTTTTCTACATGTGTTGGCTAATTATGGAAGCTCTTTTGGAATTTGGTCTCTCCTCACTGATCAGGACCAAAGAAACTTCTACTTGCCTTTGCTATGACTAAACCAAAATTTTGGCCTGGATTCAAACATGGTGGTGGTGGTGGTTGGGGGGTGCGGGGGGGGGGGGAGTGGTTGAAGGAGACCCTGTAGATTCGTGGAACGCAGAACTCTACAGTGTTTTTCCACAAGCAGGAAGTATAGCTCTTTAAAAGACAACCTCTGCAGGACCTGAGGATTTAGAGGGATTTGGGGATCCCAAATCTTTGGCTGCATACCTGCAGATAACCCATCATATGTCAGGGTCCAAAGGTTTCTCAGCAAGGACCCTAATCTTGGCATAACAGAATGAACTTGGAGTAGTCTATACTCTTTCCCAGCAGCTGTTCTCAACCAAGTCACCTGGGGGTTCTACCTGTACAGCAAGCATGTCAAACTTGTGGCCAGCTGGCCATATGTGGACCACAACAAATATTTTTGTGGCCCAGCCAATATAACGGTATGTAAAAAACATTTTAATATAAAAATTTTATAACTTAATTTTTACAATATCCTGTTATACATAATTATTAATAGCGAACTACAACGTTTGCTAAATGACAGATTACTATAATCGTGTTGAATTCATTTCCCTTACGCATCTTATGTGTAGGTGCACCATTTCTCTCCACAATACTAGCAGTGAATATTTTAGCAGCTGATTACCACATCATTAGTCTTGGACTGACGTGTTTGGTGTGCGCAACAGGAAATATTTTGTTTTCAGAGAACAAGAAAAAAAGGTTTATTTGCTTTACGCTTATTAATTTGTGCAGTTATTCAGTGTCTGGTAAGTTAATGTTCGAGAAAAAATGTTAATTTTTATTACAATGTTCTATTATTTTATGTTAATGATTAATCATTTATCTCAGTACTTTGTATTCAGCTTGTCTCTATCAAAATAAACCTACATTTCTATGAAAATTGAAGCTCTTGTTTTTTTGTGGCCCACATAAACTTACACCTTGTTTATTTGGCCCGTGTTAGCCTTTGAGTTTGACATGCTTGCTGTACACGTTCAGCCAGCCCAGGGAATGTCCAAGATCCTGATGGGTGATTATGGTGTTTACTCATCGGCCTCTGCTTTTTCATTGGGGATGGTAGCCTTTCCTCAGTCGCTTTCCAATGCCTACAAATACTTCCCTTACATATTGTTCCAGGTTTTCTAATTGTTTATGGTGAGAATTTTATTTCAAACTAGCTACTCTATCCCAGCCAAAAGCAAACGTCTCTTAAATGATTGCTGAATAAAAGGATTTGTTAATTTAAGGAAATTTTGGTATATCTGATGAAAATGTTGAGAAGACATTGGAAGTCATCTGTATGTTAGTAGTTAAGAGAAGCTATAATAGTTGTTGAGACTTTCAAGACAAATTATACAAGGGCCAAAGAGAGAGAAATTAAAAAACAAACACATGAGGGAACAACAATATTTAAAGGATAGTACATAAGAGAATTCAGAAAAGACTTAAAATGAATTAAGGCAAGTAAATATTTCATTTAAACACTCTGTGTTGCTCTTCAAATGAATGAACAAATACTGACATTTTTCTATAATTTGTGTAATTAATAAAGGGAGGGATCATATAGATTTTTGAGTGAGTCAAGAATTAGGATTCAATGAGAAAGAACTTATAAGCAGAGTAAGAGTTCTGAGTTGAAGACTAACTGGATTAAAGCATTATGAAATGTGATAGATGTTGGGAATAGGGTTAATTCAGCCATCAGCTAAGCATGATCATGATTAAGACTTTGCTGCTGTGATGCATATGAGAAAATCAATCCAAAAAATATAAGGGTGTAAATAAATAACAATGGCTCCAGAATTTTTATGTTGCTAGAGAATTGGGGCAACGATGCCATGCAGTCAGGAGATTTGCCTATAATACAGAAGACTTATGTTATTAATCAAAAAATGATATTGGGGTGATTTCAAACCCAGGTTTACTGATTCCCTTGGTTATTTAAATAATTATAGTAATGATTTAATTTGGGATGACTTGGGAGATTTTGGAAAGCCTGTAGTTCTCTCTAACCCCACACCAAGCTATGCTGATTTTTTGTTAATAAGTACATTAAGGTGATGATAGAAGAGAAAGGTAGAAGATTCTGAGTGAAAGAGGAAAGTAGAACACATCACCCTAATTGATCTGAAAGGCAGAAGTTCACTTTAAATTATATCTCATTTGTAAGTGAGGCAAGGGAAGTTTAGAGTTTAAAAGTCAAGCCAACAATGATTAAAATAGACATAGGTATATTGGTAATTTTAAACCTAGTAGATGGAAACAAGAATAATTCTATGATGTTTAGTTGTTAAGGTGAGTATATGATAGTGCATATCCAGGGAGATATCCTCTGTAGTTAGTAAAAGGCACACAAAAGGATGGAGAAAGATTTATGGCCATCTATCTGCCTGTGACACAAAAGGTAGTACTTCATGATGGAACTGTTCATCAAAATACAACGGCAATAG
The DNA here is from genome assembly GCF_963259705.1 of Myotis daubentonii. NCBI lineage: Eukaryota > Metazoa > Chordata > Mammalia > Chiroptera > Vespertilionidae > Myotis > Myotis daubentonii. The sequence goes on from NC_081841.1 coordinate 28,823,598, forward strand.
GCAAGATAAACTATGTTGTGATACCAATAGGGGGCTCTGTGGTTTTGCAATAGAATTGTACTCATTCATTAAAATCCCCTTACCCCAATGAATCATACAGTTTGCTGAGTTCATAAACAATTGGGTCCTTCTATTCATCCATCTATCCCTCCATCCTTCCATTCTTTCATTTGCTGTTATTCACCTGCTTTCTTCATTACCGAACAGTGAAAATACTCAGAAGGCAAATAGCTCCATTGTTTTCTCTCCACCTCATTGGAATTGTGGGAACTCTTATTGAGTGGTGAGGGTTAGGGTAATGAAACTTGGAAAAATGCCATCCGACAATCCCTCTGTGCTACCAATATGCAAATAATTTAATAGTAATGCAGTCAAGAGTTCCCTGAGTAAAGACTCTCCATTTTCATCACTGTTGGTAAATGCCAAGAGGGACAGATGAGAATAAGTTATAGCCACATTGTGACATGCAATAAATCTTCCAAAAGAGGTTTACACGTACTCAGCTCTTTGGCTTTTATCCTGTGTACGACACTTCTGTTTGCTTTGCATCTAAGCAACAGAAAGTAATCAGCCTCTAAGAACTTAATTATTGGTTGCACGGATAACCCTTAGGGTGTGTGTGTCCAGTCACTTGGGCCTCCTTCCACATCCCTCATCACATAAAGCAATATGCTTCCCTGTGTTCGCCTCTCTGGAAAACATGGTGGCTCATTTCTTCTTCAAGGGGAAGACAAAGGGCTGCTGAAACAACAGAATACATTGAAATGGCCCTTGCTTGGGAAAATGAGCTGCTAATAGTTCTTGATGACTGAACAAAGGAAGAGTCCTTGGGCTAGAACTCACTCAAGAACAGAGCCTTGATAATAGTCAGCAGATGAGAGGAAGAAAGAGCAAGAAATTCTAGGGAGAGGAGTGAGGAAATACTGTAACAAGCTTGCAAAATCCAACTCCGGATCACACCAGTATATTAATGAGACAAGTTTAAACCAGTCACACTCTCACCTCTTAACCAAACTGTTAACACAATTTAACACACTTTCCAAGGGGCACCCCTATGATGTGCTAATGAAGTCACTTTCTTCCCAGCAGGAGTCCATGGGCTTCTCCCTCTTTGTAGAGCTCTTTGATGAGCCACATAAAATAGCAAAATATCTTGTCAATCCTGGGAGGCTGTTAGTATGTTTTGTAAAGGTATCTATGAGGAAACTGAGGCACAAAGGACCACATTTGACTTTTAAAGGCAGTACAATTATTTGAGTGTGAATTGATTTTCTGCCCCACTTTTCCCCTACTGCCATTTAAGTGCATTGACATGAATAAGTGCTGTTCAGGAATTATATCTTTTAAGTTTACAAATAACTTGCAGAGTAACAAAGGCTGTGAAATGCTCTATAATTCTTTAAACACTGAACAAATATATGATGTATTACATTTCAATTTTAAAAATTACATCGCAAATTGTAATGGATTTTGAAGCAATTTTAAAAAAAACTAGAATGGGTACATTTTAGAAACCAGTAAACACATTTAAAGCAACCAAACAATTTAATTTTGTTATTTTCAGAATAACTTCAAGAACAAAGCAATCTCTTAAAAGGCATTGTTCCACCCAGGTAGTTCCCAAAACAGACACTATGTTCTTTAGCCCAGCTCAATGGTATGTACAAGGAGGCTTATTTTTCTATTATTTAAACTGTACATACACAAAATCTACAAAATATACTTATGTATGTATGATATATTTTAAAATAAAAAGGAATTTTCCAAAAGAATTTGTTCCATAGCTGAAATCTTAAAATGAATTCAGTAGAGACAATGAAATTAGCACTCTTAAAATTTTCTTGCAACATTATATAGAAAACTGCTCATTATTTTATTTTTACAACAGACCTATGCATTTTGAAGAAAAACAAAAGGAGGACCTGTATAAAACAGAAGGGTACTTTTGACTGAACTATGTAATATACAAGTCACTACCTGTAACATTTTTATGAGATTCTAGATTTTGGTGTAAAAGATTTTAAAATTTGTTATTGCTCTTACAAACCTTGGTGATTATCTGACAGTGATTCATGGAATATTATTGTATATCTGACTTTGGCAGTTACCCATTACACCATGTTAACATATTTCAATAAGTAATCAATTTGGTTTCCAGTATGCTGATTTAATTCAGGTTTCATTACTCGCCTAGTATTTATTTTTTAGGCATGTTGTCCATCTTAGTCTAAGACTGCCCTTTTTGCATTAGCCATTTTAGGATAAAATACTTAATAAGATTTGCATTTAAAAAATGAACTAGAGGAACTGGACCCCCTCCAGCCAGTACAAGTAATTATGTCATTTGTATTGCAAAGCAGGGGTGGCTATAAAGCAATGGTATACTTTTTTAAAGATTGATAACCTTATGCACTATTATATTACACATAAAATGGCAGGTCTGAAAGAGGAACTAAACGTGGGCAGTGTATAAAGTCCTGAGAACTGTACTGAGTTGCAGAGTTTTACTTTGCCTTTTGATGAGATACTCAATTAAAAGTAACATTTGCAGTTTATATCTTTATTTGCTATGACATCTCTGTGTCATAGATGGGTCTTTCCCTGAGAGAACCCTACCTTTATGTAGGTAGCAAGTGTGTCACGTCACATACCTGTGAATGCTCCTCAAATTCACATCCTAATATTCAGAGGCCCAACTTAGACTGTGTCTAAATGAAGTGGCTCAAGTAACACTGAACCTGAATAATTACCTTAGGATCACTTAGGAGGAACCAATTCTGCCAGACTGAAATCTCCCATCATGATAATGACTGAACACCGGTGGTGCTATGAATGGTACTACCACTGCCAAGAAGGCTAGAACAGAGAGCCTTTATTGAGCCTTTGATACTCAATATTATGCTCCAAGTGCTGTGTTAAGTACATTATACACATTATCTTATTAATCTCCACAACGACCGTGCAAGGTTGGCACAGAGAAGGACTCTGTGCTTATGGAGGCTCCATATGGCCCCAGAGCCACCAGCTCTTAAAGTGGTAGGACTGGGAGTTGAGCTCAGTCTAGCTTAACTCCAGAGCTGATGTTCTTAGTTGCTATGGCAAAATTATATAAACTAAAAAAACTTCTTAAAATAGTTTTTAATAGAAGAATTCGTGACTATGTTCCAGGGAATGACAGGACATTAAAAATTTGGGGCTCTAAACTGAGATCTTTACAATTAGAAATGGTCCCTAGTTTTATGGAGAAGGGTTTTATGATAAGATGTGACAAAATGATCAATGATGGTCTTTCATTAGGACAAAAGGTTATATCCCAGGCTATTTTGTAGGCCTTGGTCAACTTGGTATTTCTTCAATTTGATAAAAGTGTTCTAAACTTTCCCCCTCACAAAGGGAGACAGAAAAAGATGCAAAGCAAATGAGAAAAGCAGTCTCACGCGAAAATCAAAATTCCACAGAAGCAACTAGCCAGTGTGATCTGAACCAAGAATGCTGACGACGAAAGCTTCCGCTCTTCTCATGTGCTTGGAAACCCATTTATGGAGTTGTTAAAAACTGAGAGAGGCAATTTAGAGATAGCAGCATCCTCTCAGACTTCAAAGAGAAGGAAATATATTTAGGAACCTTTCTGAGATAAAAAGCTGTTATAGTTTTGAAGCTTTTCCTCAAAACATATTCTCAATTTGAAACTCTAATGTTCAATAATTGAAAGCAGTGTTTAATTGTTCAATATTTCAATCAACAATCTACTTGAAACAAACAAAAACGATCACAAACTGTTCTGGTAGTGTTGTTTACATTATTTATACATGAATACAAATACATATAGTACATATACATTTAAGTCATAGTTGAAGTTCATCCTTCTTCAGTTAATTATGGAATAAGATGTATTAGTTTCTTATGGCTACCATAACGAAGTACCGCAAAATGGGTGGCTTAGACAACAGAAGTGTATTGTCTCACAGTTCTGAAAGCTTCAAGTCTGAGATCAAGGTGTCCTCAGGGTTGGTCCCTTTCGAGGCTTGTAAGAAGGATTCTGGTTGGTAGAAGTATCAGCCTGATCTCTACCTTCATCTTCTCATGCCATTTTCCCCTGTGCATGTCTGTCTCCAAATTCCTCTCTTTTATAAGGGCACCAGTCATATTCTATCAGTCCTCCATTGTATCATGACCTCATCCTAATATTACATCTGCAATGACTTTGTTTGCAAAGAAGGTCACATTCTGAGCTATTGGAAATGAAAGCTAACATACCAGTTTTGAAGGGACACAATTCAACCCATAATTATAAGATTTAACTTTGAAAAAAAAGTGAATGGCTTGTATCAAAAAGTGTTAGAGTTGAAAAAAATATTTAGAATACCTCAGCCCAGAGAATCCAGTAACTTACCCCCTGATCACACAGCCAGTGGCACAGCTGGGACTGGGGTTCAGATTCATAAATCCGAACACAGTATATGTCCCACCACCTTGGCTAAAACTTACTGATAATAATATATGGCTATAAATTATTTTATTGAGGAATTTTTTTTCTGATAGGCAAATTAAGTTGTTAAATAAAATTTTAAACTTGGTTCTGTACATTTTATATATTTTATTGTAGAACATTCTGGAAGCTTCACAAGAAAAAACATTTCAAATATCAAATAGCAACAATTTAATCTCTCTCTAATTCTTCTCTTTCCAATGACACTTAGATGACAAGGGCATTGTACAAAGCCCTTCATTTTCTCAACTGGTCCTCATTGTAATCCCAAAAGTAGGTGCAATTGTTCTCATTGTGAAAATGAGGTAAGAGAAAGAAATAAGTTGACCAAAGTCAGACAGATAATAAATTACATAGCTAGGAATCAGACAGACATTTGACCTTAAAGTTCTTTTTTTTCTAGTATGACTATCTCACCTCACATATTTGAGTTTTGTTATTCAAAATTAACCTATAAAGATGTAGAGCAGTGGTTCTCAACCTTCTGGCCCTTTAAATACAGTTCCTCATGTTGTGACCCAACCATAAAATTATTTTCATTGCTACTTCATAACTGTAATGTTGCTACTGTTATGAATCGTAATATAAATATCTGATATGCAGGACGGTCTTAGGCGACCCCTGTGAAAGGGTCGTTTGACCGCCAAAGGGGCCGCGACCCACAGGTTGAGAACCGCTGATGTAGAGAAAGATAATATCAGTTATAAGTCACGTTAGGCATAATTTTCTTACCAGGAAAATCGCCACCATATCAGTAAAAATGTTCTTTAGGTAAAAAAAAAATGTAAAGGATGCCTGGCCAGTGTGGATCAGTGGTTAAGCATCGAACAATGAACCAGAAGGTCACCGTTTGATTCCTCATCAGGGTTCATGCCCAAGTTGCAGGCTCAAACCCCAGTAAGAGGCCAGCAGGAGGCAGCAGATCAATGATTCTCCCTCATCATTAATGTTTTTCTCTCTCTCTACCTCTCCCTTTCTCTCTAAAATCAATAAAAATATATATTTAAAGAATATGTAAAGGAGATATTTAAGGCATCAAAGTCAAATCATTGATGAAACTTGTGATTAATGTAAAAAATGGCCAATAAATTTGATTAGACCAAGAAATAAAAGTTGAGAGATTTGAGGAGAAGCAGAAAATGAAGATGTTAGATATTATACATTAGGATAAATGTGAAGAAAGAGTGTTTATCTGACTAAATTCCACACTTGAACAAATCTCACTCGTATTTATATCACCATTACCAGGCTTACAGTAAATGATTAATATGCATGTATAAATATATTCAAATGGAAACTTTGATATTGGCTAAAGAAGGCATTTTTTTTTCCATAGAATTTTGAGGACAGTAATTGGATTGAGGTATATCAAACCAACATAATCCTATAGGTTGACGTAAAAAAACATTCAAAGCTGTAAATAATTTTTGTTTATTTGGTCCAAACTGTTAACAATTGTCAGGAAGCAGAATATCAACGTATTGAGATAATGCTCCGGAGAATGGCAGTTTTGCAGCTTGTTTTATACATTTCAATCAAAAGAGGAGATGTGCCCTAACCGGTTTGGCTCAGTGGATAGAGCGTCAGCCTGCGGACTGAAGGGTCCCGGGTTTGATTCCAGTCAAGGGCATGTACCTTGGTTGCGGGCACATCCTCAATAGGGGGTGTGCAAGAGGCAGCTGATCGATGTTTCTCTCATCCATGTTTCTAACTCTCTATCCCTCTCCCTTTTTCTCTGTAAAAAATCAATAAAATATATATTAAAAAAAAGGAAAAAAAAAGAGGAGATGTAAGTGGGTTCCATGAATTCCATTGGTGATAGATTAGGGGGACAGGAGAAAGCAAAGGGGGGACCTCTAGGATTGGATAAAAAGTAAAATGATAGACACATACTTCTTTTACTGAGGTGGGAGCAGGAGAGTTAATAGTCAACAATTAACTCAATAACATTGAGGGGATTTGTGGTCTCCGCAGAGCAGTGCCTGGGCTTTGAGGGGTCCAGAAAAAAGGAAAATTACTTTGACATCCCAATGATATGTTATCATAAATGCAAAAAAACAATAGGCTCACTTAAGGTAAAGATTGACCTTTGTCAGGGAAGATACCGGCCTAGGACAGGACTACCCACCATAAACTGTTTTTTAGTTTAAAAGTTTTAATTTCAGACCATCCTTTGTGGTTACTTTGGGTCTCTGAGTTTACAAGGCCTCCATGCAGGCCTTTCCTGAGCTGGTCAGGTTAGCATGTGGCCCCCTTTTGTCTACACATAGTACTCTATCCTACTGGTTTGAAAAATTGATCCACACAAAGGAGAATAATAGCCAACATTAATTGAGCACATACTATGTTTCAGGGACTGTTTATTTTTCAATTAAAGTTTATATTCAATATTATTTTGTATTAGTTTGATATGTTTAGCATAGTATTTAGACAATCATATACTTAACGAAGTGTTCCCATGATATTTCCAGAACCCACCTGGGACCATTCATAGTTATTACAATATTATTGACTAGATTCCCTATGCTGTACTTTACATCCCTATAATTATTTTGTAACTACCAATTTGTACTGCTTTATCCTTTACCTTTTTCACTGAGTTTCTTCAACCCCCTCCCCTCTGGCAACCAAAGTCTGTTTTCTGTATCTATGAGTCTGTTCCTATTTTGTTTGTTTATTTTGTTCTTTAGCTTCCACACATAAATGAAATCATATGGTATTTGTCCTTCTCTGACTAGCTTACTTCACTTAGCATAATACTCTCCAAGTCCATCCATGCTGCCACAAAAGGTAAGATTTCCTTCTCTTTTACAGCCTATTAATATTCCATTGGGTAAATGTACCACAGTGTTTTTTTTATTTACTCATCTACTAATGGGCATTGGGCTGCTTCTAAATCTTGGTTATGATAAATAGAACTGCAGTGAATATAGGGTACATATATTCTTTCAAATTAGTGTTTCAGGTTTATTCAGATACTAGAGGCCCAGTGCACGAAAACCGTGCACTGGTAGATCCCCTAGTAGCTGCCGGCTGCCGGCCAGGTACTCCCTCCCTTCCCCTGGCCACCTGCCACTGCTGCCAGCGGCCAGGACCTCTCTCCCTTCCCTGGCCGGCCTCGACCCCCTGATTGAACTCCCGGGTGAACTCCCAGTTGAGGGAAAATTTTGCATACTACACTTTTATTATATAGGATATTCCCAGAAGTGGAATCGCTGGGTCATAAGGCAGTTCTATTTTTAATATTTTGAGTTAACTCTATAATGTTTCCCACAGTGGCTGCACCAATCTGCATTCCCACCAATAGTGCACAAGAGTTCCTTTTTCTCCACATCCTTGTTAACACTTGTTTGTTGACCTATTGATGGTAGCCATTCTGACAGGTGTAAGATGATAACTGATTGTGGTTTTAATTTGTATTTCTCTGATGATTAGTGATGTCAAGCATCTTTTCATATGTCTATTGACTATCTGTATATACTCTTTGGAAAATGTCTATTTAGGTCCTCTGCCCATTTTTTAATTGTGTGTGTGTGTGTGTTGAGTTGTATGAATTCTTTATAAATTTGGGGTATTAACCTCTTATCAATGTGTCATTGGCGAATATCTTTCTTCAGTAGGTTGTCCTTTTACTTTGTTCATGGTTTCCTTTGCAGTGCAAAAACTTTTTAGTTTTATGTAGTACTAGGAGCCCAGTGCACAATTCGAAATTCTGCAGCACCATCCACCCTCAAGTCGCAGGTCTTGCCTTGCTACCCGGGCCCCGCAGCAGCCGTGGCCACTGCCAGTCCAGCCCTGCCTCCCTTTCTGGCCCTTGAAGCAGCCCCGGCCACTGCTGATCAGTTCCTCCCCCAGCGCAGGTGCGTGGAAGCCCCTGCCACCCTGCCCCTGACGCTGTGCATGCAACCTCCTCCTGTCTGGTCGACCCGTTACGGTGTCCCAGTTAATTAGCATATTTCTCTAATATAAATATATATATATATATTTTTCTCTTGTTTCTCTTGCCCAAGGAGATATATCAGAAAAAAATATTGCTAAGAGAAATGTTTGAGATTTTACTGCCTATGTTTTCTTCTAGGAGTTTTATGATTTTGACTCTTACATTTAAGGCTTAAATCCATTTTGAGTTTAGTCTTGTATGTGGTGTAGAATGTGATCTAGTGTCATTATTTTTGCATGTATCTGTCTAATTTTCCCAAAACCATTTATTGAGTAGACTATTGATACTCCACTGTATGATTTTGCCTCCTTTGCCATATATTAATTGATCATGTAGGTGGGTTTTATTTCTGCACCCTCTATTCCTGTTCCATTGATCTATATATGTGTCTGTTTTTATGCCAGTTCCATGCTATTTTGATTACTATCGCCTTGTAGTATAGTTTCATATCAGGTAGTCTGATACCTTCAACTTTTTTCAAGATTGCTATGATTATTCAGGGTCTCTGTGGATTATTTGTTCTAGTCCTGTGAAATATGCCCTTGGTAATTTGATAGAGATTGCATTGAATCTACAGATTGCTTTGGGTAATATGGACATGTTAATTATGTTAATTATTTCTATCCATCTGTGAGCATGGCATATGCTCCCATTTATCAGTATCTTCTTCAATTTCTTACTTTAGTGTTTTCTAATTTTCCAAGTATAGGTCTTTTACCTCCTTGGCTACATTTATTTCTAGATAGTTTATTTTATTTTTTGATGCAGTTGCAAACGGGATTGTTTCTTTAGTTGCTCAGAGACTGTTTTAAATAGTTTATTAACAACATTGCATTTTTTCTCAACAAACTTATTGTGTGGGTACTATTTTTAATCTCCATTTCATACATAAGGAAAATGAGGTTTAGAGCACACACAATAAAGGGCCCTATTCTTTTATTCAGAGCAACCACCCCTAACCAATGATATCACCAGGGAAGAAGAAATGATGTAAAAAGGAATTTTCAGCCTTTTTTTCACCTATTATAGCACCTGGGAGGTATTTAATAAATGTTGGATAAAGTGAACTAAAGTTTTAAGTTATGTTTTATTAAGGATTTGGTGCATGGAAAGACTGACTAGCACAGGGGAATCTTCAGGGGATAAAGCAGATGATGCTAAGGAATGAAAGGAAACAGAATTAAAAAGGCTCACCAAGTGAAAAATAAACTATGCCTGAGATAGAGTAGGTAACTTTGTGTAAAGAGAAATATTTTGTGATCTATTGCTATGTCTTATCAGATCTTGAATTTCTGAAATAAGTACCAGATATTTAAGTTTATAATGATCATAAAACCCACAGAAAGATTTCCTTATCTCTGAAGTTAATATCTATTTAAAAAATTCAAAATATGAATCATATTTAAAAATTATATAATCAGAAAAATTTCAGCAGTAAGTTATCAAAACAAAGCAGGTGATGGGTCAATTACTTTGGGGGGTGTGTGTATGTGTAGAGTTATATTGAATTATTGAATGCTAAAGTATCTTTATTTGTTTGATCCTTTCTTAATATGGGTAAACTGAAAATATATGGGCAACTATTCACTTTACATTTCAAATGTAAACATATTTATTTCACATTTATTGGGCTTTTATTTTGTGCCAGATATTATGTCAGGTTCCAGGATGTCTCCATATTTTGAAGTGAAAACAAATTAAAATCCTTCTAGTTTCAGTCATTTGAATTTTTTTAATGAACCTTAGAAACACTTAGCTTCACTATTTTTCCCCATTTGGAGAATTTTGATATCTACTTCCTTTAAATTAATAGAAGTTTTTGTCAAATATTTTCTGAATGTTATATGAAATTTGTTGCACCCTCAAGTCATTTGTTTATCATTAAAATTCAGAAGCTGAATCAAAACTATAATATGCTTATATTTTATATTTTTTGAGAAATAGTATGCCTTTATACCTTAGTAATAACCCAAAGATAGCTATATTAGTATATTGCAAAAAAAATTTTGTTCAAGTATAGAAGCCATACCCTCTCAATGGGCTTAACTTGTGGACTAAATTAAAAATAAATGGGACATACAAAGATAAACTTACCTAAGGAATATCAGTATTTATTTCTGCAATAAATGTTTTCTTAATCACTACTATTCCTGTAGAGAGAAAGGGCCTAAGAAAAGTATTAATCTAATTCAGTATTTTGGAGATACTCTTAATTAACACATGAACTTAGTCACCTCTGCTTACTCCTTAATCTACATTCTCTAACTCATAAAGAGCATTATCAGCCTTACAGTCTTTCCAAGATGGAGACCTCAAGCCATTCTCAAGTCCTCTCTCTCTCTGTAACCAATCAAATGTGAAATTCTTTCAGTGTAGCTTCTGAAAACTGGTGATATTCATTTCCTTCTCCACTTCTTCCTTAATTCAAATGCCCACATTCTAACCTGCATGTAATGCTTGGGTCACTAAGAGCTCTCCTCTCTCTGGTCCACTCTGCCCTTCCCTTCAGTCCTCACTGCATCTAAGTGATAAACCTGACATGTCATTTCCTGCATAAAAACCTTTTTAAGGTCTATCCAAAGAATCTAAAAAAATTCTAAAGACCTAAACTATCTTTTTTATGGAATTCATGTAGAAAAACTCATGGTTTCTGCATGGGTTTTTTTCAGATCTCAGCATTAATAAAAAAAATGACATGGTAATACTAAATATTTTTGCTGCAGATTCTTATTAATGTATACTTACTAAATATTTACAATTGTTCCAACTATAGTTTTACATTTCTTTCAAAATATATGCAAGCATAGCATATATTATATGTTATATATATATACACACACATTATACTATATATACATATATATTTACATTTTGCTTTGTCTTCAAAAACTTGGCAGGATACTTTAAACTTTAGTAGTAATCTAAAGATGGCCATGTTATTAGGTTGCAAAAATGTGGCCTAAATACCCTAGTTTATAATTCAGCAAAGCACTTGGAGGAGGCACAGTAGGAATGATGAATGGTAAAGATGGGATTATTACTCAAGTCTCATTTGTGACAGTTGACTTCCGTGATATTTATCTTACATTTTTCTTTTTGGCTGTGTGTGTGAGTGTAATACACTTTATATATTAGCATTGGTTCATCTATTATTATATTGGCAGCAGGAGATTTTCATTGATTAGTTTCTCTCTATTTGCTTTTTCTTTCTCTAAAACCTTCATGCTGTAATGCAGAAGATTTATTTTCAATGATTTATTAAAATGTAATTCTAAGGTGACTCCTTATCTAGGAAGTAATCTGCAGGCTATCTTTGTTTAAACTTGCAACCTGCTTTGTCAAGGAAAACTGCCTATGAAATTTTCATTATAATAGACAGCTTTTCATAATGAATGAAAAAAAGCTATTATGATTGAAAACAAATTGTTCTGAAACATATTCTTTGAAACAATGCGCTGCTTAATTGTATTTTGGAGAAGGGGGGAGGCAAAGGCAATTCTATTTAATTGGTTACATTTTTCAGTTCTATAAATTAATTTGCACTACCCAATATCACTTAATTTTTCCCTAGGAAAGCTTTTGCTTGCCCTAGCAATATTATAACTGCTAATTCAATTACACTGAAATTGTTTAATAGAAAATATAATTGCTTATTCATACAGAATACCCATTAAAGAAGTGCAAAACCATGAACCCGAGGGTTACTGCATATTAATACTTTGGGAATAAAGATGGGAATGTTGTACAGAGAAGGTGCTGGCTGGTCTTTAATTGTTCATCACCTGCCTTCCAAATAATATGAATGGACCCAAACTAAATGACCACTCATTACAAGTTTCAATTTAGGAGCTTGGCTGGGGTCAGCAGATTGCTTATGCTGATCGCAATGATTTGAAGTTGTGATTACCATAAGCAATTTAAATTTTATTGATCTTCCCTTCTGAAAGTTGTAATTGAGCATAGATGTTGGACCCAGAGCTCTCCAAACTAAATTGTACTCTGAAGCCCTTGCTGGATTCCTGCAAGAATCAATAAGCAGTCAGTCACATTAACAATGAAATAGGTCCATTAACATATGGTGCTATTGGTGAAACTTTATTTAGGAAGGGTGTTAGTTCACTTCATTGTTTTATCAATGAATCTTGGCTGTACAAGGAAAAGTATTGCTTTAATATGTGTAATAAGCTTGTATGAAAATGAAATTATATGTTATAAATATATGGAATATGACTAGGTAGGCAGTTGAGTCCTTATATGAGAGTCATTGTGATTCATATCATCATTTTACTGTAAACAGAGGCTTCGTATGACTGGAATTGCAGCTTGCCTGCTGCAGTGCTTTGCAGTAATTCGGAATTTTTATTTCTCTTTATTAGATACAAGGTTTCCCTCCATCAAGGTTAAGTACATCTTGAAGTCTCCATGTTCAGTGGCAAGTAGTGGCTTGTTAGGGAAGCTATATGAGCTATCCTGGTGAGCCAGAGAGAGAAAGCTGGGAATTCTAACAGAAATCCAAATGGTTCAAACAGTCTGGGACAGCATTTTGCACCCGGAGCACTATTGAACTTTGGTAACAATTCTGGCCTACCTATTATTATCAAATTATTAAATGCTTAACATGAGGAGAGGCTGCTAGAACTGTATGACAAGCAAGGCCTTGTTATTAGTTACTAGGATGGCATGACCTCCAGGTTGCCTGGTTTCTTATAGTGTCTACTTACAATGATTTGGGTGAAAAACCAGATGTCCACTTTTGCTAGTATTAGCATTCAATAAAATGGTGAGTGCAAAGCATATGCCATGTCAATTTTCTGCTGGCAAAATCTGAAATTGAGAGAACTCTAGGAGCAATGTGGTTAGGTGCAGGATTCAAGTTGATGGAGGGCCAGGTGAGTTGAGATGGGCTACCCAGAATGTAGACAGATGTGAAGTTTCTAAAGATTGTCTCTTACATACTCCTAACTTCCTTTTAAGATTTCTGTCCCTGCCCTAGCTGGTTTGGCTCAGTGGATAGAGTGTCGCCCTGCCTAGGGTCCCAGGTTCAATTCTCGTCAAGGACACGTACCTCAGTTATGGGCTCCTCCCCTGGTTGGGGCACATGCAGAAAGCAACCAATTGATGTGTTTCTCTCACAACGATATTTCTCTCTGTCTTTTCCTCTCTGTTCCACTCTCTCTAAAAATCAATGGAAAAATATCCCTGGGTGAGGATTAAAATAAATAAATAAAGATCTCTGTCCCAGCTTCCTATGGCCTCTCTTCTTCAGTGTGACATTTCTACACTGTTGGAGGCTGCTTATGGCTTCCCATGATGGTTTCTAATTCAGGTCAGATTTATTGAGAAAATGTTTCATGTTCTGGATGTTGTGGTTTTAATTATTAGTAACCTCTAGATTAATAATTTCTAACCCATCCTCTGTGCTCCATCATTGACAAATAATCTCATAGCCAAATTCAGATGAAATTGTAATGGCTTTGTTTTCTTAAAAGTGTTTCTTAAGTGGATGATTAAAGAAATAAACAAACACTCATCGGGCATTTGTGTTTTAGTAGGTGTTTGGTGATGTAGTCTTTTACCCTTAATAAACTACTTTTAAAAGGTAACTTTTAGGCTCAATGGCTATTAAAGGAGATATTATGAAACAAGAAGCTTTCTGGGTGTCTCATATCTGATAGTATTGGTAATTATTTGACGCACTTGAACAGTGGAAGAGATTTAAGAGAAGATTCGGAGGAAGATGGGGGTAAATGGACAAGTGGACATTGGGAAAATGAACAGTAAAGCAAAATAGAAATGATACAGTACAAGAAAACAAAAACAAAAAACAATTGGGGGTTGCTTTGGGGACAACTGAAATTAAGAGGATGGCAGGCTATTTCAATGAGGGCCTGGGTTGGAATGTCAGTTTCATCACTTACTGGCTATGTGACTGTGAGCAAGTTACTTAACTGCGGTAAGCTTCATCCGTAAAATGAGTACAAAAATACTACCGAATTGATAGGTCATGAAGATTACTTAAAAGAATTTATGCAAAAGAACTTTTCATACTGTCTGGCATATAGTGAGTGCTTAATAGTAATTATCATGAAGTACTTAATGCAGTAGAACCACAAAATAACATTTCTCCCATTACAATTTTATTTTTCCCTCTTATATCTATGTAATGCCATAGATAGGAAAGCTTCCATGATTCATCTTCCTTCTTTTCCCTGGCTGGTAGCAATGAGAGAGAAGCTTTCTGCTGTTTTTCTTCCTTTAGAAAAGCGTATAGTTTTTGTGGGTTTTTTTTGTTTGTTTGTTTTTGCTGAAAGAGTGATTTCTTTCACCCTCATGGTGATATGGTTCCAGGTAATAATATGATTTAATTTTCAAAGCTAGCCTGGTCAGTTTGACTCAGTGGTTGAGCTTTGACCTATGAACCAGGAGGTCACAGTTCGAGTCCCAGTCAGGACACATACCTGGGTTGTGGGCTCAATCCCCAGTGTGGGGTGTGCAGGAGGCAGCCAATCAATGATTCGCTCTCATCATTGATGTTTCTCTCTCTCTTCTCCTCTCTGAAGTCAATAAAAATATATTTAAAAAATCAAATCTAACACTCTAAAATAATAAGTAAGCAAGGGCTGTGTGTATTTTGCTAAAGGGCAAGTATAATGCTCAACCAACAAGCTATCAATTGTTGAAATTACATCATAGAATAAGGTAAAGAACCATGTAGTATTCCCTGGATTCCTACACAAAGGTACTCATTAGTATTACTACGACAACCTCAACATGTCAGAGCCTTAACACGACAGGTATGTGTTTTCTGATCAAGTGACAATCAGCCCAATATTCCTAATTATTAGGAGGCTTTATGTGATGTCTCTGACACGGAGGATCCTTCCATCTCAGGTCCTCTCCATGCCTTAGAGCTTCGCCGTCCTCTGCATGATGTAACTAAGGAAGTTATTAGACAACCTCACGAATATAGACAGGGAAGTTCTCAAAGAGAAGGTCCTTTCGATTTCCATCTGACTGCTTTCTCTGAGCCAGTGCCTCATTTTGTCCTGTGTGCATGTTTACCTGGTACAGCAGTGCTGTGTGTTATAGACACCTGGAACAACAAAGTAGAAATACTGCACTCCTGCAACAGCAGTGCCTCTCAGCAGAGAGGTGTGTGTGTGTGTGTGTGTGTGTGTGTGTGTGTGTGTGTGTGTGTGTGTGTCCAGCCTGTTCTCTTATATGCTACCAGTAGATGGGACACTGAAAGCTGTCCTTATTGACTTTAAATTTGGATGACTGCAAGGTGAAGGATGGCGGGATGATGTGTGCTTGGACAGGGAAGAAAAGCTCCACGGACCAGTAGGAGATTGTTTGTAAGTGGAGTCCTTTTGAACTCAAAACAGTTATTAAAAGCAAGGAGAAGAATATAAAACTGTTTATTCAATTTATTGTGAAGCAGCTCTATCTTGTAGAAAAGCATTACTAGGTAGATTCAACTTTACCCACATCTTGTATTTTCAGGGCTGTTTTACTGGTTAACATTTAAATGAATTGGAGCTATTATCACATAAAGTATAGTGAACTTTGTTCCCAATAATTGTATATCTCCCTACCCTTCAACTTTCACCCTTTCAGCCTCTCTTTCATATTCTTTGGTTTTATGTGGTTTCTCAGTTAATACATCACTCATAACTCTTATTTTTCTTGTGTTTTTAACTATTTAGGTCTCTGGATATAAGGGTAAAAATTAATTTTCGTGGAAATATTTGTGTGTATTTAAAGAGTCAGTTACTTTTACATTCAAATAATTACCTGTATAATAAACTGATTAGCCAGTGATTTCATTTTTAAAAAAGACACACAGAATTCCTGATTTCTGGCCCCATTTATTGTCAAGTAATCACGTGGCCATACTGAACCTCAAAAGAGGCTGGCCACTGTAGTGTAATTTTATAGCCTGGAACAAAAAGAATTTATGAATGGTTTAGGGAAGTGGTTGGCAAACTCATTAGTCAACAGAACCAAATATTAACAGTACAATGATTGAAATTTCTTTTGAGAGCCAAATTTTTTAAGCTTAAACTCTATAGGTAGGTACATTATTATTAATTTAATTAGGGTACTCCTAAAGCTTAGGAAGAGCCACACTCAAGGGGCCAAAGAGCCGCGTGTGGCTCGCGAGCTGCAGTTTTCCGACCACGGGTTTAGGGTCTTTGCTTCAGCATCCCTCACACAAAACCCTGAATTTTTTAAACAGCTAAGTTATAAATCGCTTCTTGGCCTTTTGGCTAAGATCAAGTGTAGTAAACAGCTAAGTTATACATAATGATTCTGATGAAAAGTGAAATATTTACTGTATGTAATTGAATTTCTTTTTGCATTTTTCCAGTTTTATTGAGGTATCATTGACATAAAACACTGTATAAGTTTAAGTTGTATAGCATATGATTTGACTTGTAATTGGACTTAGAATTGTTTTATATAGAGTGCCACTATTGAAACTTGGCCATGACAAAGAGGCTAATAGAGCTACTTTTGTCATCTAGTCTTAAATTCATAAACCTTGATTTAAGAAAGGCTTTGATACCACACTGAATAAAAAAATTGCTCTTTTGAGGTCATTAAATATGAACCACTTGAATGAACGAAGAATGAATGGTCTAGGATAGCTAAAGCAGAGGATATTGTTTTTTATATTAGCCTAGGAGAGAATGAGCTTCTACAGAAAATTCCAAGAATCTCAATTAGATTTATTTTCCCTCTAGATGGAAACTGGTAGCAAATATAAAGGAGGAGTTCAATAATTAATTCTCTATTTTTCTTTCTCTTAACATAACTTCTCTTATGTGTCAGGCACTAAAAAGCATGCCCACCCTGAAATCTTGAATATTGAACATTTTGATACTTCCTCCTTTTTTTCTATAGATTTTACACTTCCCACAATTTTAAAGCACTGATAACTATCATCACCTTCCCTCCCCTCCGACCTCCCCACCAAGAATCCCAGTTCTATGCAACTTGTAAAAGGCAGTCTGATCCTGAGACATCATGTGGGTGGGCAGATGGCCTTGATAAATGCCTATTTCTGCTATTAAAATAAAATGACAGAAAACACCACAGAGAGGGTTCTTTTATTTGGAAAAAAAATTGGGGTTTGTCATATGATATGAAATACAAATCTAAGGGCTTTTGGCAGTCACCCACCACCTCATGTAGTGTGATTATCACTAGAAGGGAAATGTAACATCCACTTTCAAGACTCTGTGAAAGACGCATTGTGTGAAAGGCAAGACAGTGCTTCCTGCCCTATTACTTACATGTGCAGCAATTTATTATGCAAAAATGCAGACAACTTTTGAGTACTTATTGAAGTTGCTGGGCAAAAATATTTTTCTCCATGCTACATTAGCAGTTTCTGACTTAGAATAGCTGATCTTTTTGAACTGGGTTACATGAACCATCACATCCAATATGTAAGTTTAATATGTATGTTTAAATATTTTTCCCTTTGAAATGGAACTATAATTCATATTGTATCCAGAACCTTCTGAATAAAATAAAAACAGTTAAGTTGCAATCTTTTGTTTTCCCCAGACATCTTAGCATTCTAAGAACCTACAAGCTTAATGTTGAGAGGGTTGGAGATGTTTTTAATAGTCAAGGGTGTCACTTATTTCACTTTTAAGAAGTTCTTAGATTTTATTAATAATTTTATATGCCATAATCATTCACCCTGAACATTTGATATTATGTTTCAAATACTGTTCTCTACTTAATTTTTTTCTACAAGCACTTTTATTGAGCATTCACCAGGCAGAAAACTACCATTTTGAGAGCTCTGGAATATTCTACTTTCATTTATTAATAATTTCCAAACAGAATGTCTGCTTCAGACATTAGTTTCTGAAATAGAATTGAATCTTAATTAGTTAAAGAGAAACTCCTACGTAAGTACTCTTAGAGAAAATGCACTCATTTTCCCCTCTAATATATCCTCCTGTTGTTTGACTGTGATGAGAATGGTCTTTTAAAAGAGGCCTCAGGTGTGAAACCAACTGTTCAAGCTCATTGTCAGCTGCTGGTTTCTAGAGTATTAATTCAAAATTAGTGAAAATATAAGACTATGTCTACATTGGCCAACTCTATTGCAAAACTGAGCAATTTTCAGTTAGGGTGCAGCATCCTCAACAATGCCCTTGAGGAAGATTCAGAAGCTCATCCTATTTCCATCTGCTTCCATCATTAAGGAATGCAGCTGATTGATTCAGACTCACTAACAATAAGAACGAATGCTGCTGAACTAAAAGGTGAGGATAAGCATAATATTTACGTCAAAATTAATAAAAATAAGCATCTTCTTGTTCAATGTACGTACATGTATGAATATGCATAGGAAGATACATAATTTTATATATGTACTTTTTAAAAGATAGAAATTAATTTTTTATAGTTTGAAGGCTGAAATGACTTTATTCATATTGGGCCCTTATTTCCATGAACTGGCTGTTGCCTCTCCTCCAGTCTTCCAATCGGGAAATCAACACTGAATGTTAGTATCACCTCTTCTGCACCACTCACTTAGCACCTATGATATATTGCATTATTAGTAACATCATTAATATTATTATTGGTGGCATTCGGTATATATATTATTGACCCTTGAACAATGGATGGGTTAGTGCCATTGACTCTCAGTGCACTTGAAAATCCTCAATTAACTTTTGACTCCCCCAAAACTACTGTTGACCAGAAGCCTTACCAATAACACAAATAGTCATATTTTGTATATTATATGTATTATATACTATATTCTTACAGTAATCTAGAGAAAAATATTAAGAAACTCATGAGGAAGACAAAATATATTTACAGTATTTATCGAAAAAAATCCATGTATAGCTGGACACATGGGGTTCAAACCTGTATTGTTCAAGGGTCAAATGTAGTTTATTTCTCTAAAAATATCAAAAGTTCCTTGATAATATAAATTTGTATATATTTAAATTTTCTTGTGGGGCGTAATATAGTGCTGTATACAAAATAGACAGGAAGTATTTGTTGAAAAATAGATTAACCAAAAGCATTATTTTCTAAACCATTTATTAAATGCTGAAGGTGCAGGCTGCTAATTTCCCAGAATCCATTCACCCCTTTTTTCTTGCAGGAACAAAATCCCGATCCCCACCCTCCAGGTTTAGCAGGGCCCACAGCTATCTAGCTAGGGATTATATTTCTCAGCCTCCTAGCAGCTAGGTAATATGTTCAATGTTTAGGTCATTTATTTAACAATAACACTGCTTGGTTAGCTACTTCTTTCACCTTTTGGGGACTGGTGGTGACCCTTCTTCACCCATGTTAGCTGAGTAATGTTTAGGGGATGGTAGAAAGATAAGGCAGAAGGAATCTAGACAAAGCAAAGCTATTTATGTATTCTGAAACTCTCACCTATCTCTGTACTGTTAAGTTGGAAGAGATATAGAGTTCATTTTTATTTCAGTAATTGTATTTTGGGGTATCTTTGTTACTTCAGCTTCACTAGCACTTGAACTTACATAAATGCATAATGCTCTTTTCCACAAGTACCATTATAGAATTTCATGGACCAATACATTGTCCTCTAGTAGGACTATAATAATCTGAAAAGGCAGCTGGGCCTGACCTGTGAGAGCATTTTGTGGCCTATTGAAGAGCAGAGAATACTTTATTGAGTATACCTGTTCTCCAGTAAAATATGCATAAAATGCTGAAGTATTTCTTGTAAGAGGCACTATGTATTCAGGGGAAGTCAAAATTGCACAGGTTATCAGAGTAAGTTGCCCTTTGTTGATTGTGCAATCTATGACTCTGCCCCAAATACATCCTACAGGAATTTTCTAAACTATGTTTTTATTGATTTCAGAGAGGAAGGAAGAGAAAGAGAGAGATCGAAACATCAAAAATGAAAGAGAACCATGGATCAGCTACTTCCTGCACACCCTCTACTGGGAATGGAGCCCGCAAGCCGGGGGGCATATGCCCTGAGCAGAATTGAACTATGACTTCCTGGTTCATACGTCAACACTCAACCACTAAGGCACACTGGTTGGGCAACAGGAATTTTTTAAAGCTTTGTAAAGAACTAAAAATAAAGCTGAAGATTAGCTTTGGATAATTAAATTATTTTTAAAGGCTTCTATGTCTTCACAAAATAGTGTAAACAAATTGAGGAAAGAGGTTTTGTTCATATTTCTGCATATACAGAGTCATATTTCTGTACATAGTAAAATATTGAACTCATCTTTGGGGCTCAATTACATTTTATTGAATTGATTGTTCAGAACATAAAAGTTCAAGAATATACAGATTTTTCTAGTTCCGTTGACTAATAATTTGAATGTTTCACTCTAGTTTACTAATCTAAATATTATTTTTCCAGAATTGGCCATTGTTCTATATTGTTTGTACTAGAAAAAAAGTTTGGGTTAGTTTTCTAAATGCAAAAAATCAAGTGATTGCTAGAGTTATTTGGGCTTATAGCTGTCCTTCACTTGATATTTCCAAAAAACCTGCTAAAAACTATCCTGAATCAAGAAAGCCAGATTGATTTCTGATCAGTGTTAATGTATTAATGAAAAAGAAAAGTCTCCACCTGGCAACTAAGTCACATTTGCTTTTTTTGAGCAAAAATTTAGATGCCACAATAATAAAATTATTCTCCACCATTCATACGAAGCTTTCAAGAGAAGGAGGGAGGGCTTTCCCATTGGAAAGTTGATGAATTTTGCTTGTGTAAACAGAAGTGCCTGTAATAATTGTTTGTTTCAGGAAGTCACTCTATTTCTATTGTGTTGATTCTCAGAATAAAACAGTCTTGGATAGATAACTTTTCTGACTTATACTGATATACATAATTATTAAGAGTATAAATGACTCATCTATTGCTTAGTTTGAATAAAAAGGGGGGGAGGAAGAACTAACACCTATCCTTCTAAAAATAAAATAAAATAAAATACACACATTATAATATAGTCCTTGGAAGATTTTTCACAATCATTTCTAGAAAAAGTGGCTTTTGACTTTTTTTAATTATCTGAAGAATAATATCATACGTCAATCATGGAATAAAAAAGGATGAACCACTTAAGAGTTAACTATTTTTTTCTGAATTAAAGTTATACATTAAGGTTCTTAGTTTTTGAGATCATTAAAAATAAAATCTCTTCCAAGTTCCCTTTATTTGAGAGCATTTCTAAACTAAAAACAATTAAGTTTTTGAGATCCATTTAATTTTTACTTCTTTTAAGTACCAGCATAAACATCTGCCATCTGGCATAGAAATTACCTCATATGGCAGGAGGAGAGATGAGATTTATTTAAAAGTTCTTTGTCTTTGATACTTTCCCCTGCTGCATTTTCCAAGAGTGTAATTTGAACCTGACTGTATTTAAATAACCATTTATCGCCATAATGGAAGAGCCGACTTAAAAATACATAACTGCTGTCATTCCAGGAGACTGTATTAAGGAAACATAGAATTTGCCATTCTAGATCAGACCATTTGTCTGTCCTGTCTAACACTTGCCTCTGGCAGTGGCCAATATTGAAGACAATGGAGAATAGCAGAAATATGCAACATGAGCACAAACCATTTTTTAGGAGAATAATTATTTTCTCAGTTGGTAATCTTACATTAGGGGATATTAGAATTGAATCACCCCCACCTGTTTATCTTATTAATATTTTTGTCAATCAATAAGCTAACCAGTTCTGTTAAAATTATTTTACTGAATTATACTTAAATCTATGATATTTCTATATGTGAAATAATCACATGGGGATAACATGCTGTTGTTTAATGCTGTGATTTTTTTATGTATGAGAAAAATGCAGGAAAATTTAGGCTGCACAGCAAAAAGAAAATAATGTTTGTAGTTCAAAATCAAGATAAAAATGTATTCACTACAAAAGTTCAGCTTACAGGTCTAGAAGACAATCTAAGACTATCTAATATTATATACTAAATTTCCTATTGATGGTAGCTGAATAATCCTATTCTGAGTGATTAATGGGTTGACCAGAAATGTAAGCCTATACATTTTTATCTTCCTTGACAAGTCACCAATGTTGTTAAAACATAATATTACAGAGACAAATTTAATTCTTGATTTGTCTCTGAAGTTACAGGTAGATGCATTGAACAGAATACTTGTTCAAACACAGGCGCGCACACACACACACACACACAAACATACAACACACATCTCTTCAATGTGCAAGTCTTATCACACTTCCTGGTGTTCCCCAAGCCCATCCATCATTTGCCTTCACCGTGTTCTCTGCTAATCACTTCCTTACCTCTCCGGAAGTGAATAAATATAAACAACTTTTCTCTGAGATTACATAAATTATGCAAACTATAACACTCATAATCCTTCAAGGAATTATGAGTGCATATAATGTGTGTACTCTGTCAGCCAACTTCTCACCTGGCCCATAAAAATTGGTTATGAAAGAGCTTTTCTCTTATCTCCATCACAACCAGCAAAAAAGATTGAGGGTCAGAATGAATCTTGGTTAATTATCAGAACTGCCAAAACTACAAGTGCCAGTAATAATATGACCACCTGTTTAGAACAAGATCTTCTCAATGTTCAGAAATCAAGAGTTTGAAATAACTTGGGTAAACCCCTGCAAACCTGGTAACTGGGCTGAGCTGGAGAGTGGCTGGGTCACATGGCATTTCCACCCTCCAGAGTGTGGGCGTGTCAGCTGCTAATTTAATAAACTCCTGAAATGGCTACTGTCTTTGGAGATAGTATTCGTATTGGGGACTAATGAAATCACACATGGCCATGGATAACTAAAGACATCCAAAAGGAGATGCTTAGGTAGTGAACGAATTTTAAAAGTGCCCTTTAACTAGGGAAGCATTTGAAAATAGTTTTTTTCAGTTGGCTTTACACTAAACTGGCAGCAAAAGGAGAGGCAAAAAAACAACAAAACAAAACAAACAAACCAAAATAAAACTCTTTCCTTCCTAAGTGATGGGATGTTTACTTTGAGCCACACTCCAAAGGCATCTGGAAATCCTTGAGTGAGTTTCTTAGCTCCTCGAATTTTGTAGGTTAGTCTCATGGAGGCCAAAAGAACTTTCTTAGAGCAAATACTTCTTCCAGCTAAAATCAATTTCTTCCTTTTACAATGAGCATTACTAGTCAGAAATAAATGTTGCCAAGACTCCATCCATAATTCTATCCTCCATTGATTGTAAATGTAAACACCATGATATCCCTGTGTAAACCCAGTAAACATCCACTCATCCTCCCCACCTTGCTTGCTGCAGCTGCTCAAAATTTTCTTTCTATTTTACCATTTCATGCCCAATAACCAGAAGAGAAAGTGTCATTAAGGTGACAGGACATGCAAAAGTGTCTTTGTAGCTCCAGATGAAGAACTAGAGGGAAAATTTCCAATTTTAGATTTCCTGAGAGGGGAAGGTGTATTATCAGCTGTCATCTACCCTGTTAATTCTGAACCAGTAGAATCACATATTTAAAAAGTTTGCCCTTGTTGGATTTTATTCAAAATTGCTAAGGCTCTTAGATATCAACACCAAAACAGACTTTCAAAATGACTCTTCCCCCAAAGCTGAATACATATCTCCAGATTCTCTCAAATTAAGCTTGATAATGAATATTACCTTAGGCCAGATGACTGGCCTGATTCCCCATTGTCATTGCTTGTCTTACTGAACGTGTACTCCCTCTGTCCCCTTTCTCTCTTTGTCCTTACCCTACTGCCACTGTGATTGCTTGTTCACTCCTGAAGAAAAAATAAATTGTTATCTTCATGTCATTTTTGAATCAGAGTAATAATAGTAATAATAATATCCAAATTCAGGGAAGATGTATTTGATTCAGAAGCCTGTGTATTTGTGCATGTTGTGAAAGGTGTACTAAGAAGGTATTAATCTTATTTTCTCCTCTCATTTTACATGAAAGCTGTCATTATTGGGATAAGAGTAAAATGAACATAAGTATGATAAATGATATGCACACATGGGAGTCAATATACCACTTGGGGAGAGCATTGCTAATCAGCCCATGCAGTAGGCTAATGCACCATGTGAGCCAGCACCTCAGAGAGACTCTAAATTTGTAACTCAGGGAAGCTTGGCATTTAACTTGAGCTGCTTTTGGCTTAAGGTGAAACAAAGGGTACAGTCGTGTTCCATTTGTGGATTACAGTAGCAAATCATGTTTCAGAAGGTGCCTTTGCAAGACCATGTAAAACACAAAGCTGATTCTATATCCTCAGCAAGCCTAGCACATCCAGCTGTTTAATGAATGTTAAATAATGTTAATAAAAGTGGGTGAGAGAGTACCACACCCATTTTCTTTCCCTAAATGAACAGTGAAAAGGAACAGTGAAAAAAATCAATTAGTTCTCAGTTTGAAGCTGTGCCTTATCTATTAAAGTTGATGCACATGATTTTAAAAATGCAAGGGCTGGGGTCCCTATGCTATTGGGGGATCTGCCATCTTTTAAAATATACTTTTTAAACTTGATACTTAATTATTCATAGATAAATGAATCCCAGTGCTTTTGATAATCTCAAGATCTTTTACGTAGCTCTGGTGTTAAAAGCAATGCCATTTCTGTTTTTCTTATTCCAGTTATCCAAGAAGCTGGAAGAGCAGGAAGTTTATGGTTTTACTATTCCAACTAAAAGCATTTCTTATGCCCCTAAGAGAAGAGGGGAATAGATAGCAATTGAACTAAATAGAAATATGGCTTGCTGAATTGGGCTCATGTTCTTTAAGTGGAGTATGGGAAGTAGCCATTCTATTGCTGATTCTTGAGACTAAGAGTAATGCTTATTGACATCAGTCACCTTGGCTCTCACTTCTGGTATTTCAGAAGTGCCTCCGTTGCACTCCCTTTCCAGGTGGCTGATGAATTAATTAGTATTTACAGACCATCTACTATGTGCCTGATTCATTGTTGGGTACCTAGAGAGCCACAAGTAAAATGATACAGTAAAACAGAAAACCCATAATCATCTAGAAAACACCACTTTCTGTCTGAAAGTTCAGGAAAGAATTGGAAAGGGGGTGGGGTGGAACCAACAAAAAGACAAAATAAAACAAAAACCCATGGCTAGAAAGAGGAATTAGATTCCTCAGATGCCATTTAATATCTACCACCATGTGCCCCCACTCTCATATCCCTGCTCCAAATCCAGTGAGGCCTTGGTAGCATATGAGCAACTGGAGAAGAATAACCAAAAGAGGAAAGGGAAGCAGCCATAGAGAATGCAGCCATAGAGAATGAGGTGATGTGATGAGGGCACAAATAAAAAGACTCCTCATGTCATTGCACATTGTCATCCAGTTGACAGACATCAAAGATGTTAAGCATGGTTAGGAGGCCAGCCGTGGCTGGGAGGTAGTGGCCACCTTCATTTATCATCAGCTAAATCAATATATGTTCTGTTATTTAAATATATTAATATCAGTATATAAACACAGTTCTTGGTGTATATATTGACTATTCCCATGAATATTCAGAAAGGACAATACATCAGCATGGTCAGACACAACAACCTTCTCTCAGCAATCATCTAGCCTCACTCTCAACTGTATTTCTGGCCCCATGTGAGTATTGAGTAAACAAAGATGACTAAGGTGTGGTTCCTACCCTCAAAGAGGACAAAATAACCCGCACGCTCTTTTGAAATGTGCTAATATTGTTACTACACCAGTCATTGTCATGGTTGGTTAAACATATTGGTTAAATATAGTCATTTTGTTGGTTAAGCCAACAAAAGTTGAGCTTCCTTAGTCAGTGGATAATTTTTATATGGGTGGCATCTGAGGGAAGGATTTCAGTACATTGAAGAGACAAAGAGCATCCAAGATAAATGGAAGTGAGGAAATGAGGGGGGAAATCTAGCTTTTGGAAGATAGAATAGTACCTGCCTGACCTGACAAGGGGTCAAGGACACTTACTGAAATCAAGTGAGAGAAAGGGGGATTTCTGCTTTGCTTATAGTGTAAAGTCTTTGGAAAGAGATTTGGCTAGGAAGTCAGGAGATCGGGGTTTCATTTTGTAATCTTGAGCCAATCAGTTTTAAACTATCTATGTTTTCATTCTATTCACAGACACATTTGTCTATCATGTAACGCACATTCTAGACTGAATAAGAACACAATGCAAATTACTTTGAACTCTTGAAAGAAACTATTCAAGTTTAAGAAATTGTTTTAAGATTTTGTATTCATTCACTTTTTAAGAAATCTTTATTGTTGAGATTATTACAGATATCCCTCTTATTTTCCCCCATTGCCTCCCTCCATCAATCCCCGCCCCACCCCAGGCCTTCGCCACCCTATTGTCTGTGTCCATAGGTAATGCATATATGCATATAAGATCTTGGTTTAATCTCTTCCCACCCTCTCCCCCCTTCTCTCTGAGAATCCTCAGTCTGTTCCATTTCCATGCCTCTGATTCTATTTTATTCACCAGTTTATTCTGTTCATAGATTTCTTATTCATTTATTTTGATTTTTAGATTCAATTGTTGATAGGTATGTATTTGTTGCCATTTTGTTGTTCATATTTTTTATCTTTTTCTTCTTCTTGCTCTTCTTAAAAGAATACCCTTCAACATCCTAGATGTCCCCCCTCATTTCCTCACTTCCATTTATCTTGGATGCTCTTTGTCTAATAATAGAAAAACATAGTAATTGACCATACCTTTGCTACGCCTCCCATTGGCTAATCAGCATGATATGCAAATTAACCACCAACCAAGATGGCAGTTAATTTGCATACATAGGCTCCAAGCAGTGGAGTGAAGCCTGACATTTCTGGGGCCGGCGTAGCAGCGAGGCCTCACGTCCCTGGGCCCGGCAGAGCAGCGAAGCCTGATGTTTCTGGGGCCGGCTAGAACTTGGCCAGAGCAAAGGCCTGGGCCCCGGGTGCCGGAGGCAAACCTGTGCCAGCCACCAGGGGAAAGGAAGGCCTCTAGTCCTATATAATAAAAGCTTAATATGCTAAGTGTCCAGTCCTTTGGTTGTCCATTCAACCAATCAAAATGTAATATGCTAATGATATGCTAAGGCCACTCAACAGCTTGCTATGATGTGCACTGACCACCAGGGGGCAGATGCTTCGACCGGTAGGATAGCTTGCTTTTTGGGTCCGGCTGATCGGGACTGAGAGAGGTGGCCTGGACACACCCTGGAGCCCTCCTGCGGTCCCTCCCCAGCTGGCCACCTCCCACATCCCTCCCCAGCCTTGATCGTGCACCAGTGGGGTCCCTTGACCTGGCCTGCACCCTCTAGCAATCCAGGACCCCTTGGGAGATGTCGGAAAGCCCGTTTCAGCCTGATCCTGCAGGCCAGGCTGAGGGACCCCACTGGTGCACAAATTCATGCACCTAGTCTCTAGTTTCTGGCTTTGTGCTGATAATACTGTTTTTTTGGTGATGAACTCCTTTAGCTTTTTCTTGTCTGTGAAGCTCTTTATGTGACCTTCAATTCTAAATGATAGCTTTGCTGGGTAATCTTGGTTGTACGTCCTTGCTATTCATCATTTTGAATATTTCTTGCCAGTCCATTCTGGCCTACATAGTTCTGATGCTCAAAATCCTCTACTATACTGTTGAATCCTGTATATTATCCTTTATTTCAGTCACTGTCTGCCTAATTTCTGACTGAGTTTGCTTATTCTTTTTGTGTAATACAAATTGACCTTTTCCTACCTTGAATATTAGCATTTTCAAAAGAGGTTAACACATAGAGACAAGTTTCTTTCAAGTATATGTTTTAGGGTAATTTTATTTTTACACAAGCTTATTTTTCTATTACTCAATAGCATTTGAACATGCAGTATTTGTCTTTCTATGTCTGGCTTATTTCACTTTCAGAATGTCCTCCAAGTTCATCCATGTTGTTGAAAAATGGCTGGATTTCCTTTAGACTTTATTTTTTAGAGCAGTTTTAAGTTCTCAGCAAAATTAAGCAGAAAGCACAGAGATTTGCCATATGTTCCTGTCTCATAACATTTTTAAGCACCTTTGGGCCTCCACAATTATATTTAAAGAAATAAGTGTCACAAAATGGATAATTAACTAAATGTAGTTAATTAGTAACTAATTAACTACAAGTTCTTCTGAAACTTGTAGAAGAGAACCTAAAAGTAAATCTTTGTTGCTTTAGAGTAGATAAATATCCCTTGGATAGGACAAGAAAAAACACAAGCTATAAAAGAAAACAAATTGATAACATATTTCATTAAAATAAAAATATTTTTTTGAAAGACACATTTTAAAAAATCAAAACATAAGCCAGAGACTGAGAAAAATATTTATAAAACACATTTGGTGAAAACCTTATACACAAAATAACAAAGAACTCTTGAGTCAGTAATAAAAGGACAAGTAAGTCACTTTAAGAAATGGGCAAAAGATATGAATAGACACTTAAACAAAAGGTCCTTGATCTATCTGCTGGCAAAAAGCGACAGAGGTGGCCCAACTTTTCATTTAAGGACCGGGTAGTAAATGTTTTAGGTTTTGCAGGCCTCATATGGTCTCTGTCATATATTTCTTGTTTATTTGTTTATGTAATCCTTTAAAAATGTTAGGACAAAAATCTTTAAAGAATTAAAACAACAATAACAATATCTCACAAGCTGTAAAAAAACAGGTTGCAGGCCAGATTTAGTCTTTGAATCTTAGTTTGCTTACCTTTAGCCTAGGCTCCAAGTGGAAGAGAAAAACAAAAACAAATAAACAAAATGAAGTAGTGAGAATTTTGAACAGCTCTTTCTTCACATGTGTTTACAGATCAAATCTGCAGTATCTGCATGGTCCAAGGAATCACAAGCTAAAATATATAATTAAAGTATATCTGGGTAAGCAATGGCCAGAGATGCTTGGAATGCCATGCCTGGAGAATGGGTTCTTAACTCAGATTAGAGCAGCAAAATGTAAACTCACAAAATTGGACACGATTGACAAAATAATCAGTGATCTAGAAGGTCGATCTCAAGAACACACAGACACAAGACCAAGACAGAAAGATATTAAGGAATATAAAATATGGTTAAAAGATATGATGGCTGGTAGTGAGATGAGCTAAAATAATCCAATCATAGTTTCAGAAGGAAAATGATAGAGGGAAACATGGGGAGGTAATATTCAAGATGATACATGCAAATAATTTTTCAGAATTAAAGAAAGTCAGCAATTTTCACATTCAAAATTATAATGAATCACTAGTAGGAAAAATTTTAAAAATTACTTAAAGTCACATGATGGTTAAATTGTGGAACTACAAAGCAAATCAGAGTTTGAAAAGAGCTAGAGAGAAAAGACATTTTACTTAGAAAAGCATTAGTAGATTGACAATACTATTTTTTACTCATCATTCCCCCACTCCTTAACTAGGCACAAAGCAGGTGTACAATAAATAGTTACTTAATGTCTGAGTGAGTCATTGATGGAATATGAAATGATGAGTTGAGGAAACAATGTCAGGCCATTCTATAGCAATGAAAATTTCCAATTCATATTCTCCTTCATTTTAAGAGTGTAGTAGAATTCATGACTTCTTTTTTAAAATCTCCAATTCATGTTTGTTTTTGCTGAGGTTCAGCAAGTTACTTTATTTTGGAGATTCTTTTGGCACTAAATAGTTTTGCTATTGCCTATATGTTCCCAATAGGAGCCCTCATGATTGATAAACACCTAGAGACCATAATAAAATATCTGGATTGCCTGTGTTTCCTTGTTTACAATCCAGGCAGCAAGTAGTCAGTCTCCCAAAGTATTCATCATTGTTTTGGATTTCCATAACAGTAAATTCTTCAGTGGCAGAACTTTTTTTTTCTCATTATTTCTCTTATTTGTTATAGGGCTTTATTTGAGTTTCTTTATATCATTTAATTCTCACAACAGTCCTATAATAAATGAAGAGCTTAAAATTTAGAGGGATTAGATGACTTGTTGAACATCATACAGTAGAGGTAGATCAGGTAGAGTCAATTCTTCTGACTCTTTGAGAGCCTATTTGGAGGTTCTATCAGGGGAGCACAGCTACTCTTGACCTAAGACTGGTCCTCTCCTCTGGGGGGAAGGTCATCCTCTTCCACCAAGCAAGCAGCTTCCGGAGGGACTCAGCACATTGATTGGTGAGGGAAGAGGGGGACACCCACCTAGCCAGCCAGATCAGCCGAATTGCTGGAAGCCGATCCACCCTGGCTGCTTGAGGCAGTCCCTGCAGGGATGTTTCAAGGGACCTGGCATATATGGCATATTGTTCTTAATATGTTTGCTCCCCTCTTAACAGCTATGTGTTTTAAATAGGACCACCTCCCTGAGAAAGGTTGTTTCTCCAGAGGGATGGTTTGGTTGCTTTGATCTTTGCTTGGAGTGACCTCCTTCAGTTACTTCCTTGTAGCTTAGTGGAGCAATAGAGTAACCTTTGAATGGAGATGGGAAGCTCCCTGGCCTTTTGTATAGAATGGATAGGATTGGGACCAAATAGTATAAATACAGATGTTAGATGACAATAAAAAAGAGAACCTGGCTATGATGATCACCTGAACACTGCCTCCGTGTCATTCATTCTTTGCTGACTCCATCCACACCTTTGGGAACCCCTAGACCCGCTGGGGCTGGACCCCAGCACCGAATCAACCTTAATGATCAATGAGGTGACAGATGTCGCAGCCAGATCACCCTCACATCCTGACTCTTTGTAAAGTGCTCTTTCTATCTCCCCCTTTCACCTTGTGTTAGTTGAAAGAGTTACTAACTGTGGTAGAATTGTTGTCCCCAATTATTTGCTGACTCCATGAAGAAGAATTATACATCCCTACCCATTGCCATATAATCCCATTAGCCCTCTTCCTACCCACCCACCCCCTTTGAGAAGAACATAGTTTCCTACTTGGCCATTTGAGTACTTTGGCCAATAGCATAAGAAGGGGAATGACATATACCATGTCTATGTAATAGCTCTTATGGCCATTTCTCTTTCTTCCCACAATGAGAATAGCATGGCTTATATATGGGCTACTTCTTCAGCTTAGATCCTGGATCGAAGTTAGAGCTGATTCACACCTGATGTGCAATATAAGCAAGAAATAAACATTTGTATTTGTAAGCCACTGAGATTTGTGGATTGCTTGTTACTCAGCAAATACTGACTAATATACTAGCTAATATTTATTGAGAAATTAGTGTATGCCAGACATTGTACTCAGCACCTTTCATAAAATATGTCACTTAATCTTTATACAGACATATGAAGCTCATAATATTATCCTATTTTATGTATAAAGAAACCAAGCTTAATAAAAGTCTTGTAAAGTATAAGATTGATTTAGGATTCAAAATTAGGCAATATGATATCTGAGTCTTGGAAATTAACTCCTCTGTCAAAATCCCTCCATCCATCTCTGGACGCATGAAACCTAGTATGTTAGTGGACCAAATTTCAATTTTTAAAAAAGACCAGAAATGTTATAACATGACATGATTTATTTTAAGTACTTCCAAGATACAAATTCCTCAAATGGTAGAAGAATGTATCCATTTACTATTTCTGGACTCAAGGTACCAAGCCATACAGAGTTCTTATTTTCTCATTTATGCATTTGAGAGCATCTCCTGTAATATAAAATTTAACCTTAATCTCTCTACACAATTATTTATGTTTTGCTTTTAATTACTGTATTAGTGTTTCAAGCCCAGTCAGGGCTGAAATATTTATTTTGAAAGGCAGCACACTGCAGCAGAAAAAAATAGTCATCTAAGATTAAGGAGATCTGACTTATGGCCTTTCTTTCAAAACCTACTGGAGGTTTAATATCTGACATATCACCCTGATCCCAATTACCTTAGGTACAAAATGGAGCTGAAAATATTTCACAGCTTATTGACTGGGAGCTGAAAATAAATGAGCTCTGCAGGAATTGTATAGCTCTAAGTACTATGATTAATTGTTCTACATTAGCCGACAACCTGATGCCTGAGACATAGAGGGGGAAAAGGGGATAGTGGAACCAGAACTGGTCTGGTAGACAAGACCTGTATTCTGGTTCTAATTCGGCTGCCAGTTTGTTTTGTGATTCGCAGCAAATCACTCACCCTATCTAAACCTGGTTTTGCCATTTCATTGTCCAGTTTGGTCTCTTAAATAATGAGGAGATAGGAAAACATGCCCCTTATCTCCTGATAGCTTGAAGAGGCACTGCTTCTAAACCGGGCAAATTTAAGTACTTTGCATCTCGCTTTTCAAGTAAAACTATAAGTTAGGCTACTTCCAACATATACTATGTCTCAAGTTCAAGGTGATATGAAAATTTACTATAGGTCATATTTACCCATATTTTTCTAATGAATGTCTCTTTTGTCTTTGCACGCCTGTATTTTGCACAGATTATTTTATGAAATAAATGATCAGCAACTTTTCTTCTTGGTGATGACTTTTCTCTGGTCTTTAATAATTAGAATGCTATAGTGTTTCAGTTAGTCATATTCTATAGTCAAACACTAAAATGTGTTTGTTTACAAGGCAAAAATTTTATTTTTTAAAATATATTTTTATTGATTTCAGAGAGGAAGGGAGAGGGAGAAAGAGAGAGAAATATCAATTGCAGGAAGCCAATTCCAGCATGACAGCAGGGCTGAATCTGGGAATGGCTGATGGCATTTCCCCAAACCTGAATAGGATACATTAAATTAATTCTTGGCTGCCAGACAGCTAAAGGGCATCTTAATCTACATGTCATTGCCTCCTACTGGCCAAACACCTGAACAGCCGTAGGCTAATTCCTCCATTCTGACAAGGGACTGTACGAAACCCTGACCCTTTGAAGTGTATATCTCTGCCTTGCCTCAGGACAAATTGTGTTAATAAAAAGCATGGGGTCCTGGGACGAGGAGAATTTAGACCTGAGAACTAAGACCTTAGAGTGCCAGCAGTTCTCAACCTGTGGGTCGCGACCATCGGAAAACACATATAGCGTATCAGATATTTACATTATGATTTATAACAGTAGCAAAATTACAGTGATGAAGTAGCAACAAAGATAATTTTATGGTTGGGGGTCACCACAACATGAGGGACTGTATTAAAGGGTCGCGGCATTAGGAAGGTTGAGAACCACTGCGGCCTTAGCTCCTTCAGCTAGGCTCCAATGCCTTTCAAAATTATGTTTGTCTCTGGACTCTTTAATCTATGCACAGCCTTCTCCAGATTTCCTGAACCCTTCTAGATGCTGGGACAAGAACCCCAGCAATCAATGATGAGAGAGAATCACTGATCAGCTGCCTCCTGCAAGCCCCACATGGGGGATAGAGCCTGCAACCCAGTCATGTGCCCTGACTGGGAATCAAACCGTGACCTCCTGGTTCATAGGTCAACACTCAACCACTGAGCTGTGCCTGCAGGGCTATAAGGCAAAAATTTACGTTAGTATATAAAGGCAGTACCAACTCTCTACATTGATGGCCTTCTGTGTTGTGTAATTGGTTCAATTCTCTCATTCTTATAGATATGCAGTTATATGGATTCCATTTGATAAAGGTATTTAAAGGTAAAAGGACGTGCTGCTGTGGTTTTAAGTCTTTTAATAGTCATATAAAAAAATTCGATGCTATGTAGGATGGTATATTCAAATTTGATTTCTCACCTAATATTTATAATATTTAGGTTCTTATTAAGCAATTCAAATAGGTGATACTTTAGTAAGTTCTTGCTCCTTTAATAGTTATTCTGTGAGTGTCTGACGGCACTTAGGGTGGAAGTTTCTCGCATCTGGGAGCACGGTAACCGCGCTCAATTACTTCACCTCACAGGCTCCTGGGAAGACGGACCGACGTGGCAGGTTGTAGCGACACATTAGCACGGTTTGTATTGGAGCCAATTGCCGTCTGACCTCTCCTCCCAGTAGAGGCAGTGTAGTGCCATCTGTACATCTTTTAGTCACATTAAATCATGTCATCTAAAGGGCCTGTGAATGTGAACGAGTTTACCTTATGCTTAGGGAAGAAATTAGTCCAACTGCTAGAAGTCTGTGTTCATTTGCACTCACCAATTCTCATACTGTCTTAATCCTTTCTCCTCTGGATTGGTAATAATGCTGTCAGAAACTGTATCTGTTTAACATTTGCTGCTGTTATAAATAGACTATTACTAAATATATAAAAATGTATTACTAAGGTAATTTAAACTCTATATTTATAGGTAACATAGACCTCAGGGTTGGAGTTTAAACAATCTTCTCAATTTTGGTGTGGATATTTTCAGGCATAATTTGACCAAAGTGCTCCTGTGGCAAAACATAATAATTTGAAGGATTTAGGAATCTCATGGACACAAGTCACTCTAAAGGAAAAATAATTGAAATAACCAAGTTTATTTATTTTCTTAATATTCACCCTAGGATATTTTCCATTGATTTTTAGAGAGAGTGGAAGAAAGAGGGAAAGACAGAGAGAAATATTGATGTGATTGGTTGTTGCCTGAACGCCCCTGACCAGGGCCTGGGCCAGGGAGGAACCGGCTAGGGCAGAACTAACCAAGTTTATTGAATGAACTCCTCCAGGGCACATGGACTTAGGGCCTAGGCCTGTACCATCCTAATACACCATTACCCTAGGCTCAGGAATTTATTTATTTATTTTTAGATATATTTTATTGATTTTTTACAGAGAGGAAGGGAGAGAGATAGAGAGTTAGAAACATCGATGAGAGAGAAACATCGATCAGCTGCCCCCTGCACATCTCCCACTGGGGAAGTGCTCACAACCCAGGTACATGCCCTTGACCGGAATCGAACCTGGGACCCTTCAGTCCGCAGGCCTATGCTCTATCCACTGAGCCAAACCGGTTTCGGCAAGAATTTATTCTTTTTCTTCCAGAAAACGGCATGTGAATAGGCTCAGGTTAGTGAGAGCCTTCCCCAGAACTCTCCTTGCAGAGAACTGGGCAAGATTATCTCTTTGAGATGAACTTGCTAATGTTATAGAACATGATATGGGTGAGCTAGTGATCATCTAACGCTTACATGGAGTGAATCTGACTAGTAATGGAGAGATGGAGCTCTCTTTACAATATTTAAGTTCTGGCCTTTGGGCCAGACAGCAACAGGACACCTGTGTCCCTGGACTTAAAAATTATATGAACATTTTTTTGTTTTTGTTTTTGTTTTTACTGTTCAATTCAGCTGTTCTCTAGGTGTGGTCCCTGGAGAAGTTAGAAATAAATGCTCATTCTCAAGCCCTCCTCCTTCTGAATTAGAATGTCTAGGGATGGGGTTCAATGTGTAGCAGGCCCCCCAGGTAATTCTGATGCACTCAATGTCAGGAAACCAGGTGAAGCTATTTGGAGTGGTTTCTGGCTATCTTCAATTGGCGAAGTCCTGGTATGGCAATGACAAGCAAGAAACTGCATGACAGTACTGATAGCAGATTAGAATTTGGATTTAAAAAGTATTCTCTCTTGACGGTACCAGGGACCTCATTTTTGATTAGGGTTTTTCTCATGAGATAAATGGAGTCTCTGGTCTCAGGCTAGTCCCGTAATAATTTCGTCTCAATTAGAGTCACAGGCCATTTGAAGACAAATATTGAATAATCTGTCCCATCTGGGACTTCAAATCATTAGAATTTTGAAACAAAAATAGCTGCTTGATTAGTTTCAGTATCTAAATTTAGAAGAGAACCTTTATCATTGGCTCAAGAAGGGAATTCAGTCCCCCAATCTAAATACCTCTGCCTTTGATCCAAATCATCCCAACTCACTGTAGTATGAGAAGGTGCCTTTATTTAACTGACTTAATCAATACAAAAATACAGCCAGAAAGCTCTTGTGAGTTAGTGACATGCTTTCTGATTACCAATAAAGAATATACAAATGTATACTTCAGAAATATTGTATCACTAATTTAAAAACATACCTGTTCTTTACATGCTTATGAATATAGAATATGCCATGTAAAGCATTGGATTTCCATTAGTGTGACTTGCAACAATTATTTATTAATTGTAAGACCTGGACTAACAAGCACAAATAGGTTAATCTATAAAATTTTTGCAAATAAATTGACAAAATTGGCAAAAATATTTAATTAGTATTTAATCATAATTAGAGGCTATATTATATGAAATTGTCTTTTGCAGGTTATGAGTCTATCATCTCCACAGATCAAAGGCCTTGCAGAAGATGTGACCTGTATGGCCATTATGGGAGCCTTTGATCTGGATAAAACCTGGTGGTGCAGGGATGTGGATATATAACAAGCCCCATGAGCTGCAGACACGTGGATTGGTGCGGCCATTCTGGAGAGTGAGTGACCTGGCATACTTAGCCAAACCAAGGATATACCCACTGACAACTCAGCAATTTCACTCCTGGTTATATAGCAGTGGTTCTCAACCTTCCTAATGCTGCAACCCTTTAATACAGTTCCTCATGTTGTGGTGACCCCCAACCATAACATTATTTTCATTGCTACTTCATAACTGTAATTTTGCTATTGTTATGAATCATAATGTAAATATCTGATATGCAGGATGTATTTTCATTGTTACAAATTGAACATAATTAAAGCATAGTGATTAATCACAAAAACAATATGTAATTATATATGTGTTTTCCGATGGTCTTAGGCGACCCCTGTGAAAGCGTCATTCGACTCCCAAAGGGGTCGCGACCCACAGGTTGAGAACCTCTGTGCTAGAGAAGTCCTTAGGCCTGTAAGGGGATTTGTGAAATGATGCTAATGTGAGTGTTATTTATGGTGACAGAGTTGGAGGCAATCTGTGTGACGATCTCGAGGGAGTGGATTGACGCACGGTGGTGGCATATCCTATGCTATGCTAGGCAGCATCCAGAGATCATGAACCAGATGAGTGGACACCCAGCAACAAGTGTGGAACTTAAAATGTAATGCTGAGTGAAAAAAAATAGAAATAATTCATAACACAATATCACCTATGTCATTTCAAAATCCAGGCATGAACAAGAGCAAGACATTTTCAAGTACATGTAAAAACAAAAGGATGTTTGTTAAACCCATTCGAATGGTTGCTTTGGTAGAAGAAAGAAAATGAGAATGGGGAATGTTGGGAAAGAAGTTTTAAATAGAAAAAAATAAAACCTATAGGAGGTTAAAAATGCAAACAAAAGTCAAACAGGTCCTTTAAGAAATTTGTGTTGGTAAAAAAATAATTAAAAAAATCCATTGATGAAACCTCAGAGCTCCCGGGCTCAGACCTAATTGCAGCGATATGACTCAATGTGCCAAGGTCAGAATCACTGTAAATATGGACCCTGTTCTGGCAGCTCCATCAGAAAACACACCTGTTCTTTACATGCTTATGAAAGCAGAATATACCATGAAGTCAGCCAACAAGCCAAGTACACCTGCTTCTTCTGAAGCAAAGCCAAGATGAAGAGGTGAGCTGTAGCTTTCTGGCACCATGGCTCTTGCTTCAAAATGGTAGTGGGTGGTGCCTGGACCTACAACGCTGCTGCAGTCACAGTGAAGTCCACTATCAGAAGATTGAAAGGATTGAAAGACTAGTAGGACTTGTCTTAATAGCTCTTTTTAAAATAGATACTGCCGAAAGAGGAAGAAATTCTAGATTATAGAAATGGAATAATTTAGGAGCTAGTAAGTGCAATCTTTGTCTCCTTAAAGAAAAAAAAATCATCTTATGCCAGGAGGAAAAAGGTGAGAACCATGGAATCCACATTTCTTGCAAGATTTCTGGATGATTCTGAATAAAATGCTTGGCACTTGAGGAAGTTTCTCTAAAGGGCTAGTCTTGAAATCAGAACTCCCCATTCATAGATTTTTTTTTTCCTTTCTGCCCCAAAATAAGAAACAGAAGCTGATATCACTGAGAGAAACAAAAAACTCATGGAACAAATAATAGTTCTTTTTTTAATCACTAAAGTGAGGCAGTGTCAATCAAGCATCAAAAACAAAACAAAACAAAACACAAAAACAAAAGACTCCACAAAAACCAGAAACAAAAACCCAGGAAAGCAATAATAGCAAGAAGAAAAGAAGCAAAAAGCAAGTAATAAGGATCTTTGAAGGCATGCTCTAAAACTAAGAGAGAAGGGTGAAATCAAGGCTACAGCATTTTCCTGTGCATGGCCAAGTGCAAAAGAAAAAGTGAAGTTTGGTAATGATAGAATCTTTTCGGTTATATGTATTACTATTTTCTTATTTTTTTAAAATTTCACTTCATATTTTATTTCTTTGTTTAATCAAGCCACTTTCTGAATGTATAGAAAATGTAGTCAAGTAGGTGGTAGGCTAAGTATTTTTGGGGAAAATTCAGCTATTTCTCACCTGCTAGTAGCTATGGGTGTAGCCATTGTTCATCTAACTTATCAGTCTCCCAGGCAGTGGATATCAATCTTTGATTTGTGTATTTTTGCAAGAATTGTGTTAGTAACTTGTTTGCTTTCTAGACATACCCCCCGAAATTCAAGAGAGGAGCTCAGGATTCTGGATTTCTACCAACACTAGTCTAGGGCCATTGTTGGCAAACTGCGGCTTGCGAGCCACATGCGGCTCTTTGACTCCTTGAGTATGGCTCTTCCACAAAATACCACGTGCGGGTGCGCATGTACAGTGCGATTGAAACTTCGTGGCCCATGCGCAGAAGTCGGTTTTCGGCCTGGGCGAGTCTATTTTGAAGAAGTACTGTTGATGTTTGGCTCTGTTGAGTAATGAGTTTGCCGACCACTGGTCTAGGGGATAGTGTTTATAAATCACAATTTATAAAACCAATGGACATGGACAACAGGGGGATGAGAGCATGAGTGGGGCGGGGAGGATGGGGATTTTATGGGGGGATGAGGACACATTTGTAATACCTTAACTAATAAAGAATTTAAAAAAAAATATTTGCAAAGGACTAGTCTTCAAAAGCCAGAGCTAATAAACGATTGCTGTGCCACACTTTTAAAGCATAATCATCTCATAGGCCCAGGTTAGAAACATTAGGCCGAAAGCCTGTAAAGTGGGTGACTTTCTTGGTTCCCTCCCATAAAACGTCTTCATGAAGGGTTCCAAGGAACTTAAAAATAAAAGTGATCACTACTTCCAGTGTGCTTTTTAGTTATCATTACTTTAGTAATCTTTAAGAATTTTTTTAGGTCTAGAATTATATAGGATGAGCAAAGATCTCCAGCTGAGCTGAAAGAGAAGTTGCGGTCTGTGCTGAAAACTCTAAATAGAAAGCACTCTTTAATACCTCTCTGTGGGACCCCTCATTTGCCATTGAACATGAATTTACTCAGTCACTCATGAAGCTATATCTTTTTATAGCAGTGCAGACTTGAGAAAAATTAGTACCATTATGATAATATGAAACAAAGTTGAAATCATTGACATTCCTGGCATCATCTTCTTCCCAGGCTCCCTTTACCCAGTCCAGGCTGTGTTCCTATGTGGGTGTATTCAGCTAAGGCCGGTAAACAGTAATAGTCATCTCAGGAAAAGTAAGGAGGTAGGTCTGCTCTTGGGTAAGGTTTATGAGAGTACATTGTTACCCCCCAGGAAAGGCAGGTCATGTGAGCCTCTTGAAGAAAAAGCACATTATTTTATACTCTAACAAGTCATCTGCTTTCTATGATCAAGTGACATATAAGAATATTCTAGAAGCAAGTAAATCATTAAGTAGATCAAGCCAGCATAGTTCATACACAAACTAATGGAAAAAGAAACAAGCCAAAAGTTCATCAGTCTACAAACACAACTGCCCATTTCTATTTCAAATAGTGTGTTATACTATATACTAGGGGCCCAGTGCACAAATTTGTGCACCTTGAAAGGAACTTTGGGCCACAAGGCTGTGGTGGGTACAGGGGTGGATCTCAGCCCATCCTCTGCGCCCTTGCCTGGCTCCTCCTGCCGCAGCCCCAGTCCCCTCTCTGCCAGCAAGCCCCGCTCCCACAGCACTGATGCTGCTGGCCCCACTTGCACCCCGCTGATGACATGTAGCGATTGCAGCTGGCTCCAGCAGTGAGTGCAAGCAGCGGTTGCTGCCCCAATCACCCTTAGGAGCAGGGGGAGGTGGAGGAGCCCTCAGGGGTGATTGTGGCTGGCAGCTGCTGCTTGCACCTGCTTATGGCGCGGAGCAATTGGGGTCGGTGCTGGGCGTTGGCAGCGGGTGTGAGCGGGGTCCGTGCCAGCAGCAGGTACAAGTGCCAGGTGGGAACATGGCACATGGAGCAAAAATTTTCAGTAACCACCAGAGGCGCCCCCACTCACCTGCTCCACCATCCCGCCCCGGCCAACACTAGCCATTTCCGCACTCTGCCGCCTGCTGCTGACGCCTGCCATGTTCCGTGCACACAACCCTGGTCATCAGCACACGTCATTGTGACTGGTTGTTTGGTTGTTTGGTCTATTTGCATATTAGGGTTTTATAAATATAGGTACGTGTTAAAGTAGCAACGTTAGTATCTGGAACCAATGTTTAACTTAAAAAGGAGCTGGCTGATGTGGCTCAGTTGGTTGAGCATCGATCGTCTCATGCACCCAAAGGTCTCCAATTCCACTCCTGGTCAGGGCACATGCCTACGTTGCAGGCTCAACCCCACCAGGGAGTCTCTAAAATCAATAAAAACATTTTTGTTAAAGGAGACTCAAATAAGGAGCAGAAGGACATGGTTGTATTAAGTTATAGAGTCATCAGGGAAAAGATGCAATTAAAATTATACTTTTAAATACCCCTTAAATTTGTATTTAAGGAGAACCTACTAGGACAGATACTTCCTAAAAAAAGTAATTGAGCTACTTTCTTGGAGGTAGCCTCCAGTTTTTGACATATAATCTCTCCTGTTTTAAGTGTTTTCTTCAAACTGGGTACAGTCATACAGCACTTACCTTTGCTTTTATTATGCTAATACAAAATTACTTGTTTAATTCCTACAAATTATTTACTTTGAGTAGCTGGTCTCGACTTAATCAAGGAGGATGAAGTGACAGGTATTGGTTTCCTACCTTTTCCCTATAACAGAGTATTTATTTCATCTTCCAGGCGACACCTCTCTTGCTCTCAGGTAACTCTGGAGGTATCAGACCAGAAGGTTTTACAGGGACTGTGTGAGGCACTTCCGTTGCATTTGCAGGTGTTCTGTCCTCATTTGCTTCCCTGTTTTTTATAGAACTATGGCTCCTGTGAGACCTCAATCTGATTTAGGGGAAGCAAAGTTTCCGTCTTTTCCCTCCTCCTCCTTCTTCTATTTCAATGAGTTACCAATCTCTGCACAGAGCAGAGAGACAAGCAGCTCAGGTCTAGTCAGTGTCTTGGGCCCCGTCCTGAAAGTGATGAGGGCTTTTTCCCTCCCCTTACACTCTTTGGTTCACATTCTTATAAAGTGAAAGGCAAGCTTACTTCAGTTTTATCTTGTTTTCGTTTGCTCAACCTCCGTTTCTCAGTTCGGATGTTCTGAAGATTATGTGTGGAGATCTGACACCCATCTCTTCTTGGCTCTGGAATCCTGGCAGATTAGACTATGAACACAATAGCACTGCATTCTTTTTTAAGGCTGCCAGAGAAACACCCCCTGCCCTCGCCCTTAGTTTAGTAGTTGGTCCAAGTTTTTAAAATAAATTAGTCAAGTTTAAGAAGGCTGTGTTTTTTTTTTAATTGTTAAAGTTATGACTCTATGGTGGAAATAGATGTAGTCATTTCTGATCATTTTAAAGGGTTTCCTTAGAATTTTAAGGCAGCTAGAATTCTAGAGAACAATTTTATGTGAATTTGAATTTATTCTTAAACAATTAATTTTTTTTTTTTAAAAGAGTATACAGTTGCCAGAGAAGTTTTTTACAAATCTAGTTCACTTCTTGCCTATCTTAAATGACACTTTCAGGGAACTTCGTAGCGGTGACTTCAATTAAAAACAAAAATTAAAAAAAAATTCCATGAAAATGATGTGCCAGAAATTAAGTAAAGTGTGACCACTGTAGTTGAGAAATATAAAATGTTTGGTTGAGATGGCTGAGAGCCAGCGATAAAGTGGGAGAGGTTCTGAACAACAGCTCCTCTCAACCTTACTATACAGAGATTAATTTCTTTTCCTTTTTTATTCTTTGCCTCCTTCTCTTCCCCCTCCTTCTTGCTTTTGTTATAATGATCAGCCTCTGAACTCTCTGAAGGCAGAGATGCTATCTTTCCTTTGCTCTCCCTTGTAGTATCCTAAAATGTAACTTAGAGTCCTTACAGGAGTTTG
This sequence comes from Myotis daubentonii, assembly GCF_963259705.1. Lineage (NCBI taxonomy): Eukaryota > Metazoa > Chordata > Mammalia > Chiroptera > Vespertilionidae > Myotis > Myotis daubentonii. The sequence continues at coordinate 28,866,273 of NC_081841.1, forward strand.
CTGTGGCTGTATCTCTGGCCATAGTGAATGCACAGTAAGTATTTGTTGAAGGAATGAATGAATGGATGGATGGATGGATGGATGGATGGATGGATGAATAAAATGCCGTACCACTACAGATATCAACTAGTGGTCCTCTAACCCATATAAATTCTCTCTTGTTATGTTTTTCCCTGACATGATAATTACAAGTTTATGTCATAACTAGCTTCAAAATTTTGCATATGAATAAATGTTCTCGGATTTTTGAAAGCCACCAACTAAAACCACCCCTGTGCTTTTTGATAGAACAAGAGACATACTATGTAAATAATGATAAAACCAGAGAAAAAAGCCACTGCAGATATTTGGAATTAGACAAGGCACCTCTAATTTTTGCTAGAATGACTGTTTTATTTTTCAATTTCATGTGGCTGCTTTGGAGACACAGCCAAAAACAAAACGCAGCTCCCTCCAGACCTCCAGCAGGGGAGCTCACGCTCCTGCCTTATTTGGCAATGCTTCTTTGTGCACCACACGTCCCCTTTCCACACAACTTCCATTTCCTGAAAATATAACCTTTGCCCTGGTGCAATGCCAGGAAAAAAAC